>NW_011889731.1:201858-214220 GCF_000151845.1 Pteropus vampyrus
TTTTGGTGGGAAAGTTATCAAGCCCAAAATAACATGGTACTTTTTCTTTTATAACAATAAAAAATAACAAATATGTACTTATTGTGGATAATTTAGAAATACGTTTTAAAAAGTGGAAAAACAGTCATTTATCATCAATAACCCTGTCACTCTAAAACAATCTCTGTAACCACGTTCAATAGCCTTCCATTCAACACTCTCTTAAAACATATTTATAAAACCTGAATTCTACCTACAGATTTTTCTGTTTCCTTTTGCTCATGTCCACTCACATGTGCATTTATGCAATACACTCTGCTTTCTTAAGTTCTCTAAACTGAGAACAAGGCTGTGATGAGCTACGAATTGAAGACCTGGCTATTGTAAACCTATAGAGAACAGCCAGTGAGAAAGGAAGTGAGGGACTATCTATATCTATAATCAGAAGATGAATTCCCTTTAGAGAGATATCTTCCTCCACTGTTCAAGTCTCATAGCTGACTACTTTGGAGGCCAGTAATTAGGTAGTTAGAGAATTCTCTGAATTCCCCAGGAAATAGCTTTACTTTTTCATGTTTCTGCATTGTAGATGTGGAATAAGGCAGAGTAGGTGGCATAAAGGAAAAATGGGCACTTTCGTTTCCTTGCTGACCTTGTACAGACAGTGCCTGTTCAGAGGAAAATTTTCTTTGGCATTTCATCTGACTTGGAGTCCTCCTTTTTGATGTTGGGTTGGGTTTAAATTGCAGGGTGCTTACTGCAGTCACTTCCTGTCAATCCATGAAGTTTCCAGAGAGTGGGCGAGGTTTAGTCACATAACGCTGAGTGACATTTGGAGACCCACACTGCTCAAATGTTCTTATCACTTTTCTCTATTCATCTCCTCAAGGCACAGAGTAACTTGAGATTCTTCACTTGACCATTTTTAACTCATCACACCCACTCAGGACTGTCTGTGAATTCAACACCAGGCCCATGTGAAGCTCACTGTTGAGTGCATTTCTTCAGAGTTCCTATAGGAGGGGGCAGAATTTGAATAAAAAAACAAGATATCTATAAAGCACTTAAAATTTATGGTAAAATTCACATATCATAAAATTTACCATTTTAACTATTTTAAAGTGTACATTTTAAGGTCATTAAGTACATTCACCATTCACTATCTAGTTTTGAAAATCTTTCAACTCAGAAGGAAACTCTGTACCATTCGCATTGTTTCTCATTCCCACGTATCCCTGTCCCCCTTCTCAGCCCCTTGCAATTACTAACCTGCTCTCTGCCTTTATGGATTTGACTATAATGGACATTTCATATATACGGAATCATTCAATATGTGGCCTTTTGTGTTTGAGTTCTTTCACTTAACATGATGTTTTTAGGGTTCATTCATGTTGTAGCGTGCATCACACTTCATGCCTTTTAATGGCTGAATAATATTCCTTTGTATGAATATACTACATTTACTCATTCATTGGTTGATGGGCATTTTGGTTGTTTCCATCCTTTGGCTACTATGGATAGTGCTGCTATGAACATTCACGTTTAGGTATTTGTTTGAGCACCTGGTTTTGGAGGAGGTCATCGAGAGAATATAACTGCTGGTTAACCCATGAACTGGCCCTGAGCAACTGGAGATTCCTCACCTCCCTTCCTGTTCTTAGAATGTGTGTTTTGCTTATCTTCCCCATGCTAGAAGCTGCCCCAAGGACACAGCTCTGAGATAGTAATGCGTCACTGAGACCATCTTGATGGTGTACAGGTCTGAACCCAGTTAAAGCCTTTATGTAAACTTTTGAGATTCCAGCAGGAAGGTGCAGAGATCTACTTGTCTTGTGGTCACCCAAGGCAAGACTCGTATCTAAGTTCCCTTGTTTATTAAATCTGTCACCTGCCAATCTGGAGTGGCCTGCTCATTTCCTTGGTTTCTCTTTGCCCTCCATGTATGGGGGCTAGTTTGTTCTTGGTTCATTTGGGTATATAGCTAGAATTAGAATTACTTTGTCATTTGGTAATTTATATTTTACGTTTTGAGGCACCATTAACTGTTCATCACAGTTATAAAGAACTTAGGGCTGGGAATTTCAATAATGAAGTCCATCTCGAATAAATTAGGAAGTAATTTCAAAACTTCTGTTCCATTTACCTATTCCAGGTCCCTTCACTCCTTCTGGGGTCCAGTTTCTTCATGCTGTCTGTCACCTGGATTCCCAGATTTTTTTCCCAGAAGCAAAACATCCTGGTTTACTTTTTTCTCTAACTGCTGTCTCACCATCAAACTTACCTATTCCTTGCCTTATTCTTTAACAACACTTATAAGATGAATCCATTCTATTGTGTTTGGATTCTTAATGAGGGATTACCACAATGGACTGAAGCTAGGATGAACATCAGAGTGGCCTAGGGTGCTTTCTCAACATTCACTTACCCCTAGCCTCAGCTACTGAACCACATGTTCTGAAGGGTGAGGCTCAGTATGTGTATTTTGAAAAGCTCCACCAGATCATCCTGTGAGACACCTCTGTTTAATAATCAATGGATTGGGGGGAGGTAGATGGGCTAAAAGGGATCAAATATGTGGTGACAGAAAGAGATCTAACTATGGGCAGCGAATACACAATGATATATATATATATACATATATACATATATATATCTCCCTACATATGTATATATATATGTATATATGTATGTATATATATATATATACACATATATACCTTGCTGCTAAATTGTACACCTGAAACTTACTAGATTTTGTTAACTAATGTCACCATAATAAAAAAAAGGAAAAGAAAAAATAATCAATGGATTAATGTGTTGCCTTTGTAATTTACAATTTAATACAATTTGGATTACACTTTATCCAAAGTGTAATACTTTATCTCAAAGATTAGGACTAATAGTAATGTTTCTGTCATTAAAGCAGAGAGATGGGAAAGACATTTTGACATTTTGGAATAGTAAGGGGGTTTGAGATGCCTTAATTCACATTAAACGGGGAGTTCATCATGATTTCAGGGACACATTATTGGTTGTGGTTGTAAATAAGCTGTCCTCATTAGAAAAGATTCCCTAATCTTGTCGAGTTGGAATGAAGGGACAGTTGATTAAAAACTGCTTTGTTTAGTGTTAAACAAATTAGCGGCCCAGAAAGGACAGTTACTTGGGTTTGCTTCCAGAGGAGAGAACAGAGCTGAGTGGAAATCAACTGCTTTAAGAAATAAGAAGAGATGTAGTGTCAAAGCTTGAATATGTTATGGCCCTTTTACTTGAATACTAGCTGATGTGGCATCTAAACATGGGAACTGGCTGAGACTGAGAGGATATTGTTATCAGTCAAAAGATGAGGTAGAAACCTATAATTTTTTAATTTACAAGTTTGTGATTATTTGATATTACCTGGATTCGGTATTTATGCTAGATAAGTACATTTGATAACTGTTTCATTTGAAATATTTATCATTATTTAAACACTAATTTGATATTTTCCATTGATTTTTCCTACCCTAAAACTAGTTATTCTTTAATTGTCATGCTTAATCACTTGCTGGAATCATTTACTATGAGGGTTTATTCCCAAGGAGGAAACTAAGAACGTGATGAGCTGAAAAATCCTAAAGCCTGAGATATCCTGATCTTTGTCCCTGAATCAGTACATTGGAGATAATGGAATAAATATCTTATGGTGATAGTTTAAAGATGACTTAGCTAACACTTTGTGAAGCTCATGGGAAATTACATATTTTCTATATATTAGCAATGAGGAAAAAACACCTCAGTACTATTTCTTTGAACACATGTCAGGAATACTACTAAATATATTTAACATAATTCAGGATATCAGTCAGTTGTTGCTCAGTTGATATCCTGGGCTAAGAAAACAGGTGCGTTATGCTGACAGTGCTGCCAATTCACACATGGGCTGAGATATGAATAGTGGTGCTAATTACACTTAGCAGAACTGGTAGCCAATTAATGTAATAGAGACTCTCACTAAACTTAACTTCACATCAGGATGCTAAAAATAATATAATCCCAATGTGACTGATATGCTGATTTTATTTGCTTATTTAGTTACCATAAGAATATATTATATTATCTTATGTTCTCTAACTCTATTTACTACTGAAATCAGGATGGAATAAAAACAAAGTGAAAAATATTGGAGAATTTCTTCTATAATATACATTTTTACAAACTAGTTTCAGTTGCTTTCTTTTATAGTCTGAAGCTATCTGGTTAAATCACATAGTAAATAAACTAGTTCAATGACACAAACAAATAGGTTCTAAATAAAAATTTTTATCACATATATTAACTTAGAAGTTTATAGCTTGGAAAATGGGCAGGCTTACCTCTTTGAACATAAATATGTGAGTGTCTTCTTTGCCTTGACAATTTAAGCAAATAATACCGTACTTTTATCTTAAAATTAAGCCACAAGCAAAAATGCATGTTTTCCAAACATTAGTAATGTATGGACCCACTTTAATAAAAATGTTTTCACTCATTCTACCCCCACTGGATTAACTGATATCATTTTAAGAAAATGGTACTTACATTCATGCAATGTAGCTAAGAATAAGTTCATTATCGTTATAGACAATAAATAATTATTAAATTGGAATATATATACAAGCTAAATATCAAGAAAATTACCAAATCAACAAAATCCAAATTTTATACTGATTTAAGAAAACTTAGTTACTGAGTATAATGGACTCTGAGTCTTTAGTTCTGCTTAGTTTTGATATCATGGTCTAAATTTTACCATTTCTTTCATTGAACCAACGAGAACTCATTGTTTATTTAGTTCACCAGGATTTCATTTGGCCTTCACCTGGCACAAATGTGTTCTTTTTATATAAATTCTTCCTGTGCTTTCTCTGTGTGAGCCCATTCAAATAAAAGAGAACTACATGGTGTCAGTGCAGCAGAAAAATGCAAGCCCGCACACTAAAAGAGCGTGAAAGCACTCATTAATACGATGGTTATCCATGTGACCCAAAGTAGACTTTCACAAAATTTTTAGATTTTCATTAAGAAGAAAAACACGCCAAAAACAAACAAACAAACAAACCACAAAATTAAAAATTTTCATCTTAGGCCATCTGGTAGGACTCTCTCCCCACCTTCAAATTTCTCTGAGCCGACATGGTTTGTGCTTGTTCTTATTTTTCTGGTTCTAGTAATTGAGCTCTGTAACTTGACTTCAGCACCCACCTGTGACCCTTTTAGATTTTGTAGTTCCTTAGAATTCATAACTCGTATTTTGGACTGATGAACCCCTCCATAGATTTTAGCTTTTCCGACTTTTGTAACCAGAAAGGGGGAAAAAAACGGGTTGAATAAGAAATGGCACACAGAAAAATCTCTACTGCTTTTCAGATTTTTCTATTCATGGCAGTCTGTTGTGAAGCCCACTAGCCATCTCATATATGGAATACATCAACCATTGTTCCCCACCTTCTTTTCTCCCTCTATTTCACATAACACTGCCTGATCAATTATTTTAAAATGCATTCTGATAGATGATGCCTTTTTCCTGAAATGCCCATCAGACTTTATAGTCTTTTACCATGCATTTAAACCCTTCATAGTTTAACCTCAACTTACCTTTACCTCCCAAGCACCACCACCCCCTACAGTACACCATGGTCCAGCCAAGTTGGATCACTGTTTGTTCCCTGTGCTTTGGGTACTTCTGTCCTTGCTGCCATTCTGTCTGCTTGCAATGCCTCATACCCCCATCTGTGCCTTCTGAAATATGACTCATGGCTTAATGCCCAATGCAAATGCCTCCTCTTCTGTGGTGAAAGCATTCTCTGACCATCTCTGCTGGAAACGAGGCTCCCTCTGAATTCCTAGGGTACTTGGTCCTTCTTTTTATGATCCCAGTGCCTCACATTATAGCCATTTTTGTGCATGTCTCACCTTTCATTCCTTGTAGAGTGTCAGATTCCTGGAGGCAAGAGCCAGACCTAATTCACTTTTCTATTTTCCCCACTGTCTAGCCTAGTGCTTTTGGCATAAAAGAAACTAAATACTATTTTCTGTATAAATAGGAAACTGCAAATCACAATTCTTGAAGAGATGTGAATAAATAGTTTAATACAATTCTAAATAACACATAGTATTTTACCTTCAAAAATATCATCAACCAGTAAAGTCTGATAAATTTTTTCCAGGTTTTAGGCCAGATAGTTATTTTCATGCATGATCAACAACAAATTTAACAATTTGTTCAAAGGTAAAAAATGACCATTATAAAGAATAAATAGCCAATTCACAGTTACTTAAATGAGAAGAGACGTTTTATGAACATGTGGGGAATCTAATGGGAAAACAGAGCAATGGCCCAAGACTGTTCCAAGGACATGTTATTAACCGTCTAGAAGGTATGTTTACAGAAAACAGCTGACTTTGGGGATCTATGAGCCCCTGTACTTTCTGGCAATCATTTTTTCGCTGCCAACATTAGAACATGAATAACTAATTCACATCAGTTCATTGACTTCACTGACTTAGTTTTTACTTATTTATTTTCTCTCCGTGTAGCATATATTAATGAGAAAATGAAAACACATAGGGATACATTCTTCTACTAAACTCGGACATGAAACTGAGGACAAACTTATCATTCGGGGAAATGTTTTGGGTTTTAAATAAATAATTTTCTTCTACTGGTCTCTATTAGTATAAACATCTTTATGAATGGGCACATTTTTCTCCTGGCGGAGTTTATTTTCAGTTGAGTCTAAATACATAGCTTTCTCTTATTATATCACTATTGGTTGCCAAAGTTATAATAATAAATTTATCAAAAAGATGTGCCTGCCATGCAGATGTTCTTAGTTATGAGGGGGACTGCATTGTAGAAATGTCTTAGTTGTGAGGAGGGTCACATGACTAGCATTAGTTGACTGGGGAGTCAATAGGTGTGTAGGTGGCTGTCTCGCTCCTGTAAATATGATCATTATTAGTGGAAGGTTATTGAAGCTCTGAAGGCAGTGTGACCAACACAGTTTTTGGGGCGCTTTTGGGAGAATACAGTGTGGTACCTTGAAGTTGCAAAACATTAGACTTTCTTTGGAAAGTTAAACTTAAATTTCATGGGCCAAGTATCAGTGATATGTAGGATCCAGAGTGACAGCTTTTCCTCCAGGACCAACCGAACATAACATAGTATTATAACACATGTAAAGAAAAAATATTCCTGCTAGGAAGAGAGGCTGTTTTATCATCCAGAGAGAATCAGTGAGACATGCATAGACTGTGCCTTCCAAGCACTGTGTGGGAAGGGAACATCCCAGTCAGTGTCTGTTTAGTTCAAAATGCTAGTCGTATTGGCAAAGATCTTGGTCAGATTACATCTGTCATAGAGAGGAATTCAAATAGTTGTAGCTAGAGCACTTTGGGTCATATCCATAAGACTAGTTCTACTGTCAGCTGCAGACATCTAGCCACCTCAATGTGATGCCATTTACTTGGGTTCATTTGATGGATGCCTTCTTTCTGATTATAACTTGCCTTCCCATATAATTTTGCTTATAGTCAGGGGATGTGCTCATTGTGCTGGCACAGAGAATTCTAGTTTCTGTGACACTTATATTTCTTGAGTCAAAAGAATAAATTTGATAAGTTTGTAATTTGGGTTAAAGTAAATGGATCTGTCCCCAGTGCTGACAAAATCTCCTTTCTGAGTCTGTGAAACCAAGAATCAGACTCTGGATTGTGATCAAGGAAATTTACAAAGGAACTGCCATCTTGTGAGGCTGCTGGGGCCACTGCCCAGAAGTTTGGCCAGATGGAGGTAGGAGGCGTGATTGCTCTGAACACATTCTCTGAAAGTGGAACATGCTGGACTCATGCATTTGGACATTCATGCAGTTCGTTAGCTGCACAAACATATCTGCTGAGGATTGAGTGAGGCTATAATCTGGCCTCTGCTCAGTTCTCTAAGCTGTATTTCCTGAGCAGGTCCGTGTGGATGAAGGGCTCCTTTTTTAAATTCGCAGAAAGGTACAGTTTGGTCCTGAATCAGAGCCTTTGCAATGGTTATAGTACTCATAAAAAGTATATTAGGGCAAGTCATGTATCTGTTTAAAACATAATTGGTCATAACCTGGAAATCTGAGTGAGGGTCTCCAAATATGTGGATCATTCATCGTTATAAGGAAAAAATTATAAGTATGAAAATATACTATGTATATTAATTTATATATACTATAAATACATATATATCTAAATTAGGTATGTGTACAACTGTTCTGATGTACTATGTTTATCATTAACTATATCCAATAATAAAAAAAAGGAAGTAAAAATAAATGCAAACAGGAGATTTTCTGTACTTCACTCTCAGGATCACTAATATAAGGAAAATGATCAAAGTGTGTCTCTTCTTGCCCTAATACTGAAAGCCTGTCTATCTCAAATCCCAGTCATACAAGTTTACCATTCCAACTCTAGAAATTCTTTATAAGAATGAAGTCTAGCAATTGGTATTTAGGTAGGATCTTACTCTTGACAATCTTTAAGTAAGCAGTTAAATCAATTGAACACTTCGACATTTAAAAAACTTAATAAGTAGAAAAGTTTTACTTATAATATTTTGATTTTTATGTTTCTGAAAAGTATCTTGAATGTGCAACAAAGGTAAAGATGAGTAAGTTTCTGAAAAATGTCACTATTTTACCAATGATAGATGCACTAATACATTTAGTCTTTTAACTGGTTTTAAAAAGGAGCCCAGTTGACTACATCTAGTTCAGAAATTGGTCATTGAGATAGATAAACATTTTCTGCTGCTCCCTGACAGACTTCTAGAAGTTTTGCTTCATTATCATTGATCATTTTATCTGGTTGTCAGTTTAGGGTATTTGGTGATAAAACAACAGTACTTTTCTTGTCTCTGTGTATACATACTTTTAGCATTGGCACCAGACTCTGTCTGCCAGAGTAATTCCATGGAGAGGATTAATTAGCCTTGTTAGGAGTCCAGAAGGTCTGTTTGGAGACGGGGCCCTATATAAATAGAGTTAACCCATCAGAAGTTACTGGAATGTGAACACTCACCTTATATCTTACTGGAAGTGTGTTCTTCAGAGGCCAAGGGAGTGTTCTTTATATCTGCAGGAACTTCAAACAGGAAAGAAACTTCTTGTTTCTACTTGGAGAAAATGATTCCCTGGGTTAGTAAGATAAGGAAAGTGAAGTGAAGGATAAGGAAGAATATCTATTTATAGTCTCTTGTTATCTATTGAAGGAAGCCCTATCTTTTGAATACTAGTTAATATTTACTAATATTTGATGTGCACCAATAAGCTTTGTTTAGCAACTATTTTGGTTACTCTCTCTCTCAATGCTCAGCCTTACTTTTATATGTACCTCTTATATCTCCTCAGAAACATCAGGTTTCTGGTGGGAACAGGCATGTACAAATTACAATCTAGGGCCAATAACACATTTTAGACTCACGAGGAAAGAATTCTCATTGATTTAACTGTTAGGGACTGGTACAGTGAACATAATCTATGAGAACCAAGTATGAGTATTGCTGATAGGGAGTTGAGTGTAAAGAATTGATTTTCCATTGAAATACTAAATATTATTTATATATACATATCTATACATCTAATGTGTGTGTGTTTGCAAAGTGCTTACCCATTTCATTCTGATTTGTACAATTCTACGAATTAGGAAGGTTGATATTATTACTCCCATTTAATTTATGAAGAAACTGAGTCTTTAAGAGGTTAAGTGCCTTGACCGATGGTGATGATAATGTTGATGATGGAGATGATGATGATGAAGGTGATGATAAATGGACAAAATCTTTCCAATGATCTCTAGACGTATTTTTTTTTTAATTTTAATTTAACTTTATTTTTTAACTCTTATGGCACCTGGTATTCCTAGGTGGTCTCCCATCCAATTACTAACCAGGCCTGACCCTACTTAGCTTTCGAGATCAGATGAGATCAGGCACATTCACGGTATCATGGCTATAGACTAGATGTATTTATTTAACTGCTCATTCGACATATTGTCTTGGAGGTGTCTTGAGCAGTTTAATGTGTCCAAAATTAATTCTTATTTGATCCAAAAGCTTTTCCTATCCATTCACTGGTCTTCAAAACTAAATGATATCACCATCGTTTTGTTGTGTAAGTTAGAAACTCAAGCATTATTCTTGATTTTTCTTTCTTATTTTTAGCAATTGTTCACATCCAAGCCATAATCATCAATATATCGAATATATGTCATCACTTCCAAAATACATCTTCTCTCTACTTCTCTCCATTGCCACTGCCAGTACCTAACTAAACTACCACCATCTCCTGCTAGGCTACAACACTGCTTCCTACAGATCTTCTACATTTTACTCTTACCTATAATCAGTTCTCTGTGCAACGAGTATGGTTCAGTATGTAAAGTGGGTAATGTTCTGCTGATGTTTAAAAGGCTGCCATGGCTTTCCATTGTTCTTGGGTGTAAAACCTGACTTACATTATCCAGTTCTTGTCTAACCTCATTTACTCCTTGCTGTTTACCTCTTGCTCATTATACTCATTATGTTCATTATACTCTATCTACTCTAATCTTTCTTAAAGTTTCTTAAGTATGCTAAGTTCACTCCACTTCAGGTTTTTTTCATGGTTGACTCCTTAGTATCTTTACATCGCAGCTTCAATATAACTTCTTATAGAGGCTTTCCGTAAAAATATCACTTAAAATAGCTCCTTTCCATTATTTTATTTCCTTTAAAGTGTTTATTGATTCACGTTTTTGAGCTATTAGTGTTGTTTATCTTCCTTTCTGGATCATGAGCTCCATCAGGGCACTGGCCCTGTCTTTCTTGTTTGCCATTCTATCCCAGGTTCTTAGCATAGTGTCTGGCACATAGTGGGTACTCAATAGATATTTATCGAATAAATGAACCACTTAGTTCAAATCCCTCATACTAATAATGAGAAATTAAGGTATTTGAGATGACTGTTTTGCCCAATGCAAACATGAAGACAGTGATTGGATCCATCCTTTCTTATACCTGGTGGTGGAATCAGTTGGACAATGATGTAAAGATATTAGACATAGTTTACTGGGCTTTTGATTCATGTATTGGGTGAGACTAGCTCCATTTCAAGCTAAACATTTAATTTAGGAAAATAAAATGTTATAACTCTGCAGTTGGAATTTAATCAAGATCGTTTAGCTTATTTCTGAATTTTGGGACTCTGGCTTACCTAATCACACATTCCTGATGGCTTGACTAATAAGAATACTATAAACCAAGAAGAAACTTAACTACTAATGGTCACAATTTTTAAAAAATTAAATTTATTGAAGTGACATTGCTTAATAACATTATATAAGTTTCAAGTGTGCAATTCTATAATACATCATCTGTATATTGCATTGTGTGCTCACCACCCAAAGTCTAGTCTCCCTCTGTCACCATATATTTGACACTCTTTACTCCCTTTACCATCCTTCCCCTACCCACTTCTCCTCTGGTAACCACCATTCTGTTGTCTACGTCTGTCTATGAGTTTGTTTCTTTGCTTTGTTTGTTTGTTACTTTCTGTTTTATACTCCATGTATGAGCAAAATCATATGTGGTTCTTGACCTTTTCCATCAGACCTATTTTGCTTAGCATGATTCTCTCAAGATCCATTCATATTGTTGCAAATGGCAGTATTTCATCCTTTCTTATGGATGAGTAGTATTTCATTGTACATGTACCACATCTTTTTAAATCTCATTATCCATTGAAGGACACTTAAGTTATTTCCTTGTCTTGACTACCGTGAATAATGCTGTAATGAACATCGGGGTACATTTACCTTTACAAATAAATGTTTTAAAAATTTTCGAGTAGTTACCCAAAAGAGGGGTTATTGGGTTATATGGTAATTCTATTCTTAATTTTTTGAGGATACTCCATACTGTTTTCCATAGTGGCTGTCCTAGTTTACATTTCCATCAAGCAGTGTATAACGGTTCCTTTTTCTCCACATTAAAGGTCATAATTTAAAAGGCACATTCTATATGATCGATTGATGAAAAAAATGAAAAAAATAGTTCTTGCAAAATGACTGAGTGAGCACTACCTTTTATTTTTCACTTTCCCTTCTGAATCCTCCTCCTTTAGAGCCTGCAGAAATCCCTGCAGGGGTCCTTCCTGGCAGGAACAGGCATTATTCTCAAGGGATATTTTATGACAGGACCAAACCTCTATTGCTAGCCTAAGAACAGATGTGGAGATATAAGAGGACACTGAGGCAATGCTTGTTGTGTGATTCAGTCATACATTTATATTTCTCCCCTGCGTAGCATGTGGTACATGAGATTTGCTCCATGTATTAGATGCTGTTGG
>NW_011889731.1:214270-227817 GCF_000151845.1 Pteropus vampyrus
TGGTTCTTGACCTTTTCCATCAGACCTATTTTGCTTAGCATGATTCTCTCAAGATCCATTCATATTGTTGCAAATGGCAGTATTTCATCCTTTCTTATGGATGAGTAGTATTTCATTGTACATGTACCACATCTTTTTAAATCTCATTATCCATTGAAGGACACTTAAGTTATTTCCTTGTCTTGACTACCGTGAATAATGCTGTAATGAACATCGGGGTACATTTACCTTTACAAATAAATGTTTTAAAAATTTTCGAGTAGTTACCCAAAAGAGGGGTTATTGGGTTATATGGTAATTCTATTCTTAATTTTTTGAGGATACTCCATACTGTTTTCCATAGTGGCTGTCCTAGTTTACATTTCCATCAAGCAGTGTATAAGGGTTCCTTTTTCTCCACATTAAAGGTCATAATTTAAAAGGCACATTCTATATGATCGATTGATGAAAAAAATGAAAAAAATAGTTCTTGCAGAATGACTGAGTGAGCACTACCTTTTATTTTTCATTTTCCCTTCTGAATCCTCCTCCTTTAGAGCCTGCAGAAATCCCTGCAGGGGTCCTTCCTGGCAGGAACAGGCATTATTCTCAAGGGATATTTTATGACAGTACCAAACCTCTATTGCTAGCCTAAGAACAGATGTGGAGATATAAGAGGACACTGAGGCAATGCTTGTTGTGTGATTCAGTCATACATTTATATTTCTCCCCTGCGTAGCATGTGGTACATGAGATTTGCTCCATGTATTAGATGCTGTTGGAGCATCTAATACTTCCACATTCCATTATAGGAAGAGTATGCCTGTCTGCCTCTGCTGTGCAGGTAGGCTGCAGACAACTCAGATCTGTAATTGTTCTTGGCCTAGAAAGCTGAACTACTTGGAAGTTATGCTCCACACCTCCTTCCAACCAAGGGCAGCTCACAGTCAAAGACTGACAAATACAGGGATGAAAGAGCTGGGCTCCTTGCTCAAAGTGGACACCTCTGTGGTGATATTCATGCTCCAGAGTTTCCTGTGGGAGCAGACCAAAGGTAGACTTTGGTTGAGCCTGCATCTCGGCTTCTCTTTTCCCATTCTTCCATCACTCTCTTCCAGATTTTACCTGCGAGCATGCCCTTGATGTATCGCTTAATAATAATCCTTGCTTCAGATTCTGCTTCAAGGGAACCTGACCTAGAGCACTTAGGGTTTGGGAGAAGTTGTAAATGATATGGTTGAGGAATTCTCTTTGCGGCTCATAATACAAACATCTCCATTACCATGCCCCAAGGTACACGTGGCAGTCCCCAGGAATGGGGTGCACCATAAAGTAGCGGTCTCCAACCTTTTTGACACCAGGGACCGGCGCTTCTATGAGAATTTAATGCCTGATGATCTGAGGTGGAGCTGAGGCAGTGACGTCAGCACTGGGGAGGGGCTGCAAATAACAGATGAAGTTTTGCTTGCTTGCCTGCTGCTTACCTCCTGTTGTGTGGCCCAGTCCCTAACGGGCTACTGACTGGTACCGGTCAGAGGCCTGAAGCTTGGGGACCCCTGCCATAAAGTTTTTTAAAAAATATCAGTCTGCTTCATCTCAGCTGTTAAGAGTATTGGTTCTAGTTGATATCTTAATATCTAGGGCTAAAGTAGAAGCTTTGCCCACCTGGTAATTAATCTTAGTTTAAGAGCTCTCAGCATTTTTATTTTATTTATCCCTAAGTCCAACCTGTAAGAAAAGAATATGTTCAGTGCACATTTATATATTACCTCTTTAATTCTTCTCTTCTTCTCTTCTTCTGGGACTAGACTCATTTCTCTTTATCTTTTGGTATACTAGTCTGGGCAAATTTAGTTCTAGAAATCCTGATTTAATCCAGAAGAACTGGAAGAGGCAGGTATACTCTTGGACCAAGAGTATTCTTAGGAAGTATAGTGATTAAACATCATCACAGGTCGAGCTTTCCAGGAAGCAGACTCAATAGAGACAAATAAGCCTGAGGTTTATTTGGGAGTGCTTTAGACATCAGAATCTGTGGAAAGGAAGAAGAAGAAGCAGGACTAGACAGAGGGAGAAGTTAAACTGCAGTGCATTCCCAACCCATGAGGAGCTCTGAAGCTGGATGATCCTTAGGAATAGTCTTGGCTTGGGCCAAGAAGCAGGGCCTTCATAACTGTTATACTGATTGTTCACTGCATGTGGGCTGCTTTGGAAAGAGGGGCGCTCTTCAGTATGGAGGCTCTCTTCAGCAGAGACAACCCTTGAGCTGATAGCTGAGGACTGTCTGCCTGTCTCACTTCCAGTAGTGGCAGACAGGGTCCCTCATTCCTAGAGAGGAATCTAGGTGTGCAGGTATATGTACGGTCCCTTCTGCACTTAAGAAATCCTGGTCCACCGCTCTAAGATTTATTGCCTGAAACCTCTTAGCACACATTTGACCCAAAAACCTGTCACCAGGAAAATTCATGCAAGTGGACTAGATGCTGGCTCTTACTACTTCTAAGTTATCATGTTGGTTGGGACCGGATTTGAGCATAGGCTAATTTTTCTGGTGCCTTCAAGTTGCTTGTCCAAGAAGATAGAGTTGTTTAAAGTCCTGCAAGCTCTAGTAGAGGATGGTGTTTTTGTAACATAAGATTATGAATTCTAATCCTAGTATCATATGATTTAAATTTAGCTGAGAGTTGGACTGGCTATGTGTCTTGAGTATATATCTATTAAAAGAAAGCCCTAGGCTGCAAGAGAAAGGATTATTACAGTTTCCCCCAGTGTTTTGGAAACCTTGAAAGAAGGAAGAGTATTTGGGAAGTGAGAAACAATAAAAATTTGAGTAGACATGGGGCAACTAGACTCAAGAAAGTGGTAATAAAGTTAAAAATGTAATTGATTTGATCAAATGTAAGACTTGCAATACTTTGCATTTTTATTTCCATTTTTTAAAATCATGGATTTTTCCTTATAGGCCTTGTGTGTTTTTTTTCTGATAAAAATAGGTTTAGAGTTAGTACTTCTTTCTGTAAAATGGAAATGACGGATGAATTAGCCATAACATTTTAAAATCATGGGTTATAAAGCATTTTACAAATTAGTACTCACGAAGAGTGGTTGGGTAAATGATACATGCTTTGAGTAGCACATCAAATTCAGTGGGATTTAATCTAATCTTCAGACATCTTTAATCATCTAACCAAATGTCTGATAGACCAGCACAATACAAAATATGTAAATGGGCCAATATGTTTCCAAAACCATGAAAGGGGGTGTCTTTTCAATGTAATTGGGTAGCACGTTTAGCATTAAGAGTTTCACAATCTTTTCAGCAATCTGTTCAGGAGAAATGAAGCCTCTTCACTTTAGATAGTACCTCTAACAGTAAGTGACTCTGACAGAACTTTAATCTTATCATGGCATAGGACCCTGCTACTGAAACCAGGTAAGAAGCCCTCAAGCGCAAGAACGGAGTTCCAAAAGGGACTTGGAAAATTCTGGGTGTGTGAACGTGCATCAAAACACTAAATAAAAGGTTATTTCTTTCTTAGTTGCTTTTTTTCCTTCAACTGGAAAATGCAGTAAAGAAAAGATAGTTTTGCCCTTTTGCATATCCATACTGGAGAACCAAATAAAACACTGAAGACCTAATAAGATTTAGCTTTCCAGCAATATAAATAATTTAATCAGATTAATGACATTGTTCTACCTGAGGGGTTCCATAATTAGTGGATTATTGAAGCCACGTGAAAGTTATCTGCCATTAGCACCTGGAGGAATTCCCGTTGTCTTAGACTGTGGGATCCAGCGATATGAATATTCCTGTCATGCAAACTGTAAAGATAATAAGCCCCTGGCATTTTGTAAGCTATATAAATCCACAGATTTCGCATTAAATATTTAAGGCACAGGAGGTGTTATTTGTTAGGATATAGATAAAGGCAGTTCAACTGCTTCAGGCCTTATTTTCCTTTTCAGGAGGTCTCTTTCTTTACTGAAGGTACTTTCATGCCTTTATCATTGTGTCCCCTCACCTCCACCCCCTTTTGTTTGTGTATTTTTTCCATTCCTCTGGAAGTATTCTTTGGATTTTGTATGAGAAACATTTAAAATATTTTTACAGGAGGTTTGTCCTTTTTCTATAAAAAGGACATTCATAGCAGGGGTGCAAATAGCTATGAAATCAAGTGGTATCTTAATATATGGCAAATGGTAGAATTCTGTGAAAAGATCATTTCATTACTCTATCCCTAAAATATATGCAAGCCAAGTTTTTTTTAGCATTATGTGTTCATTCCTCTTGTTTATGTGTTATTTAGCTATGGAGAAAAAGGCTGGCTTTTGAATGTGTACCTATTATTTCTCTTTGTAAGACCCTTCAGATAGGCAAAATTCATAGATCATAAATTAAACATATCGTGAGACCATTTGTCTAAATAGTTGGTGTAGAAAACACTGTCACATGGTTGCCAGAATGAGGGGTGGGTAGTGGGTGGTGAGTGAAATGAGTGAATGGGTCAAAAGATAAAAACTCCTACTTATAAAACAAGTAAATCCTGGGAATATAAGGTGCAGCGTGATGACTATGGTTAACAATACTGTATTGCACAGTTGCGAAGAGAGATCTTAAAAGTTCTCATCACAAGAAAAAAATCTTGCTAATAGTGTATGGTGACAGATATTAACTAGACCTATTGTGGTGATCATTTCCCAATGTATACAAATATTGCATCACGAAGTTATACACCTGAAACTAATACAATATGTAGATTAAATCTCAAAAAAGAAAAGAGAAAATAAAATGCTGTCACTATAGTTTATAGAGAGACAACTCAGCCAGTTTGGTTACAGAGTGACATGCTGCTGATGTGACATGTTTTCAGATTAGAGTGCTTCTCATTGGGTAGAGTTGCTGCTTTCTGAATTGGCTTCCATTCACTTAAGATAACATATCAGTCGCGTTACATCTTATCAAATAGGTAAGTTGAGGAGAGATCAAAGAAGGAAATATTTGTAGAGACAGAGGCAGGGTTAAGGGAGCCAGCAAGCAATGGTGAAACACCCAAGGTAGCAACAGTAGAGAGTCCTTACCACTCAAAGGCCGCAAGGAGAAAGGGGAGAAAGAGGTTACCAGTCTCTTACAGCTGTAGAAGAGCAGTGCCCAACAAGAATTAACGTGAATTATCACTGTCCGCAGTGGACCTGAGCTGCTGCCAACCCCAGGCCTGGCAGGGAAGTAGCTAGTGGAAACCTCTATTCTCCCACCCTCCATGTTCTTACCTTCCACCCATTGAACCTAACTGGAAGCCAGAGGACAAGAGAGCCTGCTGTCTCCATCCATGGAAGACAGGCTCCTAGGTCGCAAAGTAGGGTGGGGATGGGTGGACTATGGATCGGGAATATTTAACATGGTCATAGTTTTAAAATTTGGCAGAGTTCTGATATAAGGCTTTATGGAGACCATGGAAGTATTGTGAGGAGAATGATTGAACTTAAATAATGACATGTGCTGTATGAATTTATAACACTGTTAGCTTAAGTGTGAATGTATACACTATATATGTATGTATATGCATATATAAAAAGTATTTGCATATATCATAAAACATCATTCGTGTTTCCCTAGAGAATTTATAAAACTATTAGTTATGATATAGTGTAACATATTACATGACAGCCTGTGTTAGAGTGAATATGGCCTTATATCAGGGTTTTTATATTTATTAACAACAACAACAACAACAACAAATCACTGTATTTCTGCAATGTCAAAAGTTCATAGGTCAAATATAGTTTTCATAATGTTTCTAAAACCCTGGCTATCTTTTTAAAATATATTACCGTACAGATCAGTGCAATGCTAATACTCAGTGAAATTTGCTTTCCAACATAAGTTTTGAAATTATTAGTTAATTAAAGGCATTCTCTCTTATGTTTTGTATTTTCTGCTGTGGCAATAGAAGAGATTTTATATAGAGCCCAGTTGTTTTGGAGGGGCGGGGAAGGGAAGGTGTTAAAAAATTTTCTTAGACAAAGTACTACCTTAAAAATTCCCCTGCTTTGCTAAAGCAATTGACTCTATACTTCCTCATACACATCTCCTGATATCCTTTACACTTCTTATTTCTTAACCATAACATTGTCCTAGCTGTGGCACCTTTTACTTTGCCCTTTCGCATGGCCTATGCATTGACACAGATTTTTTTTTTTTTTAAAGAGATGGCAGAAGCTACTTATTTGCACAGTTGTAAAGGAGTGCGGTAATTTATACTGTCATCCCTAGGTTTTGCAGTATGAGGAAATATAAGTATATAAAGCCGAGTGTTAGAATTCGAGCTGTAGTTTCTTCTATGCAATTAAATTCATATCTTTTTTAAAAAATTAGTTTCAAGTATACATTACATTGGTTAGACTTTTATATAGTTTATAAAACAATCCCCCTAATTGCTCTCCACCTCGCCAGTACATTAATGCTAACCTCATTCCCTATACCGTGCTCCCCAACCCTGTGCAAATTCATATCTTTGATATCATTTGCAAATTGTTCCATGGAGTCAGCCAACATGTGAGACATAGAGACATAAAATGTCCATGGAAGATTAGCGCACTCTATATAGTTCACAAAAACAACAGAAGACCTTTTGAAACTCCTAAACTTACTGAGATGTCTTAACTGAAAAATTTTAAGATTGTCACATCATATTAGAACTTTAGCGGAGATAATCAATGACCTTGACATACTTAAGGTGAGTTGTGCTTTGTATGCTTAAGAGGACAATGCAATTAAAAACATTTATTATAATTGCTCTTTCAGAGAGCACTGGATATTAGCATGCAGTTATAAATTACCAAAAGTTTCAAAAAAGCAGAGAGGGGGGAAATTCTCAATCGGGTGGTTGTGGAATTTATCTATAGAATTGTTACGTCTTTGGTAAGTATGAAGTCACCATGAGGACACTCCAGGCAACTGTGAAATTACTGGCAGGCTGATAAAGCAATTTAGTTATAATATGGATCTAAGTCTTCCCTCAGCAGCAGTTGTAAGATATATATCATAAATTTATCACCTTCTTTTTCTAGAGACCTCTAAATAAGTAACTAGTCAATGTTCTCTTTAATCTTTTTGGCATCATTGGTGGTCTAAATAAGTCATTTCTAAACAAATATGTTTAAAACCTTTTCCCCTTTTAAAAATGATAGACTTGACTAAATAAGTTCTTATCAAATTAGAGTGGTGCCTTTTGCCCTGTCACTGTCTCCATTAGAAACCCTTATTTTTTAGAGATTTGTGACTCAGATTTCCTTGAGGGAGGAACCTTTGCCCTCAAGCTAGTGAGAGAGAGTGACAGTTATTCATTGTTATTGCTTGCCCCTGTTTCTTTCTCTCTCTCTTTCTTTTTTTTTTTTTAAGTGCTTTATTTCCAAACTGAATTATGAAAAAATAAGCAAAAGCCTCAAGTCAGTTTAGGGCATTTTTTAAATTTTTTAAAATTTTTTAACCATTAGTTTGAGCTTTAATTATATAACTGAAGGATCAAAATTATATACTACTGAGAAATGTCTCAGTCTGTGCTGGTCATGGGAATATTTTTTGACCCCTTCTCCTTGTCATCTTCCCCTCACTACTTGAAGTTGTAATTCTCTTTGACTTAAATCCTCTCTAAATTCTCTCTGTTATCTATACTTTTAGATGCTTTTGTTACTCTTTAATATAAGGTGGACAAAATGTTTCTATTTAAAACATCTTAGAGAATTTGCAGCAAATAGCAATTTTGAGTTAAACATTGATTTGTTTGAACACTAAATAACTTGGAAGTTGTATGAAAATGTTTATCTTCTATTCCTTAGGAAGCATTTTATGGGTGTCATGGACTTGGTAAGCCTATCTAATGGAGCCAGGTAGAATTTTAACTGTGGGTGATCCTTATCCAAGACCATAGAATTGGATCAGAAGGAAAATGCCAGAAGTTTTGTACTGGGAAAGATGCTGATGTGAAATTGGATCCAAGGGGAATTGCGAACCAAAGAGATTGGTTGAGAAGCTGGAGCCAAGAAACAGATACAAATAGATGAACTCGAGGGTACAGACAGCGTGAAAAAAGAAAACCATGTGAGAACAGACAAACGTTGATGTCTGGATGAATTTTGGAGTTCTGGGCCAATGTCTATGGCTTCTTTTTATGTGTTCCAGTTATATCTGCATACAGGTGAGCTAGATTCAGTTAGGGGACTATCTCTGGGCTGGGCACTCTTTATTTTATCCAAAACCTAAAAAATATTCTGGTTTTATTAGTACTACTATTTTCTTTAGATAGTGAGTTGCTATGCTATAATGTGGCTTGTCAGAGTGTGAGTGTATGTGTGTATCTGGTTTTTTTTTTTTTTTTAATAGGTTTTTGGAAAAAGGAATCCGTAATACATCATTAGTTTTTGACTGAGTCTGTCCGGTGGCATCTCAAGCTTGTGGCTGGACCAATGACATAAAGGAAGTGATTTGGAAGGCAGTCACAAATACAAGTGTTAGGGCAAAACTGAGTTACTGGACCAATTCTTCCAATTAGGACAATTGGAAAAACTGGACAGCATATTAAAAAACATCTGCTTGTAGGCAAAGGAAGAGACAAAAGAGTGAAGACTAACTGAATGGGGATCTAGGGGAGTACAGAGGCCTAGGGAAGAATGTTTGGCTGATTTACCCCTGGGGCCATTTGCTCATTCTGGACAGTCTGGCTGAGAGACTTCACAATGTCAAGTGACAGGGGTAAGAACTGGAGTCCAGGGTAACCAGGGGTGAAGTGGGGAACTGGTGAGCTCTCAACATTTTTGGTTAGGAATACAAAGAACTGAATCCTAAGAATAAAGGGAACTGAGAGAATTCATGCCTTTTTGGGACTGCAACCCAGCTGTAAATCATTTTAATTTCTGAAATTGAAATGAAGTAAACCCATATTGCTAGTTCCCCTAACTGCATGCCAAAGTTGAATTTAGATCCTCTCTGGTAGAAGATAACATTATTCTATACTTCAAGTTATTTCTACAAACACAATGCTTGAAAAACAATACAAAGTAAACAGATAAAGAGAAAAGAAAACAGCAAAAACAGCAGAAAAAACAAAAAATATAAACAAACCCACTGAGGCTCCAGATTCTGGAATTGCCAGCGATATTAAAATAACTATTCTTCTTATGTTTAAGAAGGTAAAAAACAAGATTGAGAATTTATGCAGAAAGCAGAAAACTATAAAAAAAGATGGAAATTTTAGAACTTAAAATTATAAAGCCAAATTTATGCATTTAATGGATGGCATACTGAACATATTAGACCCAGATGAAGAGAGAATTCAGAAATTGGAAAGAATCAGAAGAAAAAATTAGAAGGAAGTACTGAGTGACAAAAAGATGAAAGATGCAGAAGACAGATAAAAACTACAAGATAGAGCTTATGTGTTTATAGTTGGAGTCTTGAATGCAAGAAGATAACAAATTGGAAAAGCCATATTTAAAGAGATAATGGTTGACAAATTTCCAAATCTATTAAAGACATCAAGTCACATATTCAAGAATTACTATTTTAGCATAATAAATAAAAGAAACCCATCTCTAGGTACAAAGAGAAAAATCTTATAAATAAGGAGGGAAAAAGAGAATAGAGCCAAAGGGAAATAATTAAACTGAAAACTGTTCAACAAAACCAGATATGAAATTGGAAAACAAGGAATCAAATCAGGAAACAAGATTACATTTAATTTCCAGGGAGCTGGAACCAACGGGGTAGCCGAAGTAATATGAGGATAGAAGAAACATTGGAGAAAATTATGAAAGAAATTTGATGAAAAATAACTCAGTAGTACATATTATGGAGTTGTATATGTGCAAGTGACTGTATTTGTGGACTCTTTCCCAAATCTTCAATAATTAAGTATGTATATGTTAGTCACAGATTTCTAGAAATTGGTTTTTTATTCTTGGTCTTCAGTGCTTTTTATTATTCAAGGAAAAGAGAGATGTTACATAACATTTTTCCTGACCTTTTCACAGGTTATAGTGGCTTATATGGGTCTTTTCATAGTTACTGATGGAGAAATTAGCATAAAACTAGACCTTGCCTTGCTTGTTGCAAAAGAACATGGCTAGTCACTATCTGATATAAAGCTAATCCAAAGCAGTCACTATCATGATATTCAGAACTGCAAGATAGTAACACACGGCTATGAAATAATAACTTCTACTTAAAAAGCAGAAAGGAAACTCACACCAAAGACCTGGTTCAAAAATATTTGGCATAAACAAATACTTTAGAAAATATTGTGATTTGTATGTTACCACCAAGAAATGTATTCTTGGGTTCAACAATCCTCGAAGTCAAGAATTGGTCCTGTGTTAATATTTGCCTACAAAAGTGGTAATGTTCCCCTCCCTCTTATAAAACCAATGACTTATAACCATATTCTAAAGAAAGTCTTCCCAGTTGTCAAGGTGCTAAGAGCAATCTCTCAATATTTCCAACAAGTCATTGTAAGAATTAGTATGTTATATTTTAAAAATGTATACAAATAATATGTCTTCTTCAAATCTCTTAACTTACAACTGCATCTGTTCTCATCATATCACCTACACAATCTACATGATTTAGCTTTATCTATTTGATATCAGGATAAAGAAAGCACGCTAAAGAAAAGATTTTGGCAGATGCAAGGCCATAATTAATGGAGGTGTTTATGGCAAGATCTCGGACAACATGACTGCCAAAAGTTGTGTCTGAAACTCGAGATGCCCTGAAATAAAGATAGACTCTGTGAACATTTTCCAAATAGATCCAGTTCAGACAAGGACACATGAGTAATACGGTTGTGGAAAAAAAAAAAAGTTCAAGGATTAGTATGACTATGTGACACTGACCCAGTCGTAAGGAAATGTATGATTGAGGCAATGAACAGATTCAGGACCCAGTGCCTTTCTTTGGATCTTGCTTCCCAAGACCTATATAACCTAAGAGGAATACTTTTCTTCACTTTGAATGGAAACACTTGGCCAGAAATAAAGATGAGCGCATATGAGTGTCTTAATTCTATTAGGTAGTTAATTGATTAAGGAAAAATGGAAAATTATTGAAGCAGATGATCATTTAACATAGTATCCTGTGATCAATGTTTTCTTTCTGTAAATCCTTAATGCTAAAGGGATCAATGATAGAAACTCTTCTACGTTGATTATTAAACTAAGTGATAATCTTTATAATCCCTTGGAATATAAATTCTGTGAGATGTAAGGTGATGAGAAGCAGAGAGAAAAAGAAGTTCAAGTACTGTTTGTAGGCCTTGGCTTTTTACCATCTGCTTGTTGATTCATTGGTCCCATTTCTTCCTCATCTGTTTATTTGCATAGCAGCACCAGCTGCCCCCTCAAATTTGAATTGCCTGACTAAATCAGACAGTCCCCTGATTGAGAACTGAGTTACAAATTGGCAGATGAATACCAAATTGTTTTTAATAAGACACAGAGTTCTGGGTGCTTTGTGCCCATGCTATAACTGTTTGCTGGCAGCTACAATAACCAGCAGTGTTCCTTTCATCTTGAAGAGAAAGGCAAAAGGCATTCAGAGGAAGCCTTTGAATTTTGTACTCAGAATTTCCACTCATTTGCCTAATGTTCTTTTTTTTTTTTTAATTAGAAAGATACACATATGACTTAATTAATCAAGCCTGTCTTAGGGAATTATGCATTTATTAATGGTTTCTGCACTCAAGCACGTTATTAGGGGATTTGTGCTAAGCACCTGATATAAAGCAGACTAATTTTGCTTGCTTTGCTTAATGTATTGAGAAACGGCATGTTGATCAGATTTCAAAACATTCAAGCTATGAACTAATGTCCTATTTAGGGGGTTTAAAAATTCAGTGTGTTGGCAATCCAGCCTTATAATGCTTTCTTTACAAGGCACTCCACAACTGGAAAGAAAAACTTGATGGGAAGAAAAAGCACTAAAAGGTAAAAGAAAAGGAAAGAGTAGAAGGGAAAGCACCTGAAGGCAAGGCAAGACCTTTAGAAATTGAATTTGTGGTTCCTTGCTTTGGTGTTTCCATAGTTTGGTGACTAGAACTGAATTAATCGTGCAAAGCCCCCCACTGGGTATATAAATGGCTGAAATGACTGGATTGTATCTACTATATCACACAGACTTTGTCAGAGGACTGAGCTGGCGAATCCATGTTCAAATGGCTCATCTAATTGTATTCTGAGCTCCTTAGATTACTGATCATTTTGATCATTTCTACTCATGACGGTAGTAAAAAAATCTATTATTTGATATAGTCAATACCACTATTAAAAAGACATTATATGTTGGACCCGGAATTCCTCCACATAGACCATTAACATTTAAGACATCAAAGTTCACATTCTTATGGTTTATTCACTGAAAAATAACATGAGAAGCACATCACAGAATTCTCTCTGTACATCTACAGTGGAAAGGAATCTGGTTTGACCAAATAGAGAACAAGATTTTTGAATCTGGGGAAGTTTTCAAGTGTTTCATTTGTACCAAATAGTGACTAGATGATGTCACGGAAGAGTAGTTCCCCACGAGCTTCAAATATTAAAATCTTACTATTTAGTATTGTCCTAGGAAAGCAGAGAACAGAGAGAGCCTGAGTTCAGTGTAGCGTGGTAGTTAAGAGAAAGGCCTCTTGAGCCAATGGCTGGCCTGGATTGGAATCTTGGCTCTATGACTTAGCAGTTTAGCAAACATGCACAGGCCATGTCGCCCCTCTAAACCTGACCTCTAAAATGAGGATAATAATAATATCTACTATCTAGATTTTTGCGATGATTGAATTAAATAAGACAAGTAAGCATTCAAAGTATGTTCACATTATTATTATTAATCACTCATCAGCCATAAATTATAGAATTTATTAGCTTTAAACTATCCATTTTTAAAACAAAAGCAAAAACCACTATCACTACCACTCTTGCTTCACCCTATCTTTCAAGGTATCACACCTCGTTATGAAAAGACTTCTTGAATGAATTTACCTTCATTCAAGGTCTCTTCTTAATTTTCAGTGATTCCTTAAACAATGAAGTTTGGCTTATGTACTGCATGATTTAAGGTGCTCTCAGGAGGATGACTGATACCTGGTCTAGAGCTTGATTTCCAAATCTCTATCTCTGGGCAGATGAGACTTTCGCCTCAATTCCAGAGTGGTACATCTGAGAGCATCATATATTTGTCATCATGACAGAAGCAGTGTGGAGAAATGGATAGACAGCCTGGCATGGAATCTGGGCAGCCCCATCTTAATGTGGATTCAAAAATAGTAGACAACATTCTCCCTTCCTGCTGAAAATCTGTAGAGTGCCTCAGTACCTCAAGTTCCCTTTGTCATTAATTTGGGTTCTGGCACTCTGAAGGAAATCAATTTATGACATTATCAGATATTATTAGTTCAAAAAAGAGATAAGTGATGGCACTGATAGAATGGGACATAAAAAGATAAATTTTGAATAATTAAGGGTAAAGGGGTATTGGAATGACTGGAGCATATTTCCGGTAGCAGGATGTCAATATGAAGTAA
>NW_011889732.1:0-309 GCF_000151845.1 Pteropus vampyrus
GTGTCTTGGCTGTGTTCTGACAATGGGCGTCTGTCTGTGACGCGACACGGACCAAAGGGAACTAAAAATAAGATCCTCTGGCCGATCCTCACGGGAAGATAATCTGTGCAGACCTTTCTCGGTTCTGGAGAGACGGGGCTCAGCGTGTGCCTTTGAAGCCGCGGGGATCAGGAAGAGTTCAGCACGACGGCCGGGCCGGCACGCGGGGCGTGCCTGTGGCACTGCACAGTGTCTCTGAGCCTGAAACCGGCCGGGCTCTCAGCAGAACAAAGGTTTCCCAGCTTGAGCGACGACGCTGGATACATCACA
>NW_011889732.1:359-892 GCF_000151845.1 Pteropus vampyrus
CTGATTCTTCAGGGAGGCCGGAGCCCGGGGCGACAGCGCCGTCCGGGGTGCAGGGAGGGGCCCCTGTGCTATGAAGCAGCTACGGAGGGTCCCCCACCCCCGCCCAGGCTGGAGGGGCCAGGACAGTGACGGGGAGAGCGAGGCGTCCCCCGGGCTCTGCTGAGTGTCAGGCGTCCACCCAAAGGGCAGGGGGCTGTGCCGAGAATTTTTAATTAGTGGGTCTCATAATCGCGCGTCTGGAGCTCTCCTTAGCGCTCGTACGACGAGGATTGGACAGTGGGGCCGTTCAAACTCATTGCGTCTGAAGAATTACACGCACGTCATCTTGAAACTCCGTTCCCGTTGGAAACCCCTTAGGGATGATTTGGGAGATGTGCGGGGCCGTTTTTCTGTTTGTTTGTTTGTTTCATAGCAGTTTCAGTAAATGAGGACACTTCAAGCATTTCTAGTCGGGGCCAGCTAAGGAGACATCCCGGGACTCAGGTGGCCCCACGACAAAGCACCGGCCCCCATCCTGCAGAGGCTTCTCAAGC
>NW_011889732.1:2952-8246 GCF_000151845.1 Pteropus vampyrus
GTTCCTCGCTGGGCTCTGCACCTCGCCCAGGTCACGTCGTCCTTGAGTCCGGCCATCGGTCTCCGACTCCCTCTTCCTAAGCAGAGCTGGGGCCATCTCGTCGGCCCCCTTCATGGACGCACTTCTCCGCGGTCGAATTTAGCCGCTCTTGCCGGTCCTGCCCCCTTAACACGTGTTTTCCAGGACACACAGCCGAGGTGAGCGTATTTCCATCTTTCTGCCTTCGGCAAGCGGAAGCATCTGCCGGCGGGAGCATCATCGCGAGCGTGTGTCCTCATGGAGACGGGGACCGAGGCCGAGCGCAGTCCACTCATGGTCCACCTCGGGCTCCCCTGCCGTCAGGCCGGCACCTGCTCTGCCTGCAGGCTGGACCCCCCCACCCCCCACCACACACACACCCCGCTCGTTACCTGGAAGAGAGAAGTCACGTGTTTTCCTCACCCCGCGGCCCATGCCGACCTCACACTGCACAGCCCTCCGCCAACATCCCACTCACGTGAGAGCCACACGGCTCCGGCCGCCTCTGGTCGTGACTGCAAACCCCAGAGAAGCACGGACACAGTTTCTCATGCGGATGCAGACGGCGAAGGTCTGACACAGGGCGGTGATGGTGAGGAGCCGAACACCGCAGTCCCACGCGGATCGTGCAGTCAGCCATGCCGCTTAGAGGGTGCTTCGGTGGTCGGGGCAAAGACTGACCCGTGGCATGTCCTAAAAGCTGTGTCCTGTTGCAATTACTGCTTCCCGAGGACCGGTGACAGAGAGCCCGCACGGGGCGGTGCAGCTGCGCCCGGCGCTGGATGTCGGGTCCCTGCCCGTCCCCTGGCCCACGTTTATTGAATGACGGCCACTGGGAATGAGGACAGCTAAGGAAATGACAGCAAAGCACAGACAAAAGCAAGGACTTCCTTTCACGGCTCTTCGTGGGGACGCCATTGAGCAAAGCTACGTAAAGACGATGCAGATGTGAAAAGCAAGCAGGGGTGCACGTGCCCCTGGCGACCTTCCACACAGCGCCGGGGCCGGGGGAGAGCCGGGCACGCCTGTGGGGGGACGTGGCCGCACCCGGCAGGTGGCTAGCAGGTGCGCCTGCATGCTGAGTCTCCTGCTGCCGCGGGCGGCCAAGGTCCTGCCCTGCGTCCCCAGCTTTGTCACAGCTCCTTCCCTGTGGAGCTGCCTGGTCACCCTCTCCCCTGCACAGTTCACGCTGTGCCCAGCGTGACCGTCCCCGTGGACCGTCCAGAAGGGCCCGGCAGCCACTTTTGGAATCCCTCAGCTCAGGCATGGCCGCGGCCCGCCGCTGACCTTGGACGGAAGCGCAGACTCGAGCCGTGGACATGTCGCCGGCCACGGCCTGGGCCCCACTGCCTTCCCGCTCTCATGTCCTGCCATCCTCCCCGTGCCCTTGGAAACTCGGGGCCACGGCCCCCGTTCCAGCCCATCCCGTCTCTCTGTGTCCTCAGGACCCTGAAGCAGGTGGTGTCCCATGCGGGGTCCTCCTCGTCCCGTCCTGCAGAAACTGCTCTGCAGCCAGCAGCCGCCAGGGGGCGTTTCGTCAGAGAGCCGTGGCCTGGTCCCTCCGTCGTCCCCCAGCCCGGCCCGGCCCCCACACTGCCCCGTAGTCTGGTCGGCAGACGTGGGCCCACCTCACAGCGACTCCTTCTGTGATTTTGACGCCTGGCTCCTCCCCACCTCGTGCTCAGCCCCCAGCACGGCACTGTCCCCCTGAATTCAGTCAGTGCTTGTCGACCAGAGGTCAGCATCACCCGCACGGGGACATCCAGCGACCCTACGAGATGCTGGTTACCACGGCCGAGTAGGTGTTCCTGCTACTTGTGGGTACGAGAATGTTCTCAGCCTCCCACAAGCCCTTCGAGGACAGGACATTCTGCCACCTGTCTCTTCTAAGCCCTCAAAGGCCTGGCTCTAGAGAGTTCTACTTCCTGTGCCAGGTCCTTGCAACGACAAGGGACCGCTGGTCAGACGTTCAGACCCCCAGCGTGAGGTCGGCAGCGCAAGCGGCAGCACACGGCTGCGACCCCCGCGGCCCCGGCTGGGGGCCCGAGCGCACAGGGTGGACATTTCGTCCACCCCCAGAGTCCCTCACACGCTTTTCTCTTAGACGCGTGACTCCTGGACACTCTCGGAGCCCCTCGTCTCAAAGAATTTTCCAATTGTTCCTCTGCTACGTATACGGCATAGAACGTGAAAACGGTCCATGAAAAAAACAGGACCTTGACTCCTGAAGTGACGGAAGCCTCGGAATGAAATTGCCGCACGTCGGCCTGTGACTGTGATTGTCACAGGTATAGTTCACACATCACTAAGGAAAAGGCATCGATGTTGTTTCCCCTGGAGGCCGGTGCCGAACAGCGTGCCTTGACGGCGCAAGCGATCATCCGCTGCGTGCATCGATGCGCACTCCGCTGCCCCGTGTCTCACACGGCCCGGCCCTTTGTCGTCGTGTACCGGTGCCGTAAATTCTTCGGTGGGCTTCGCTCAGCAGCGAGGACACGGATCGAGCCCGGAGCTACGCAGCTGTCACCTTCAGCCGATGGTGGAAAATCGAGGGCCAGCGGACTGTGCCGTTGGGAGCGGGGACACTTCAGAGGAGGAAAGAGGCAGACTTTTTGGTGAAGACTCTGCAGGGGAGTCAGCACAGGAACTCTGTGCTCCCGCCCTCAGCGACGGCCGATTTATAAACGTCACCACTGAGCGCGCGCGGACGGAGCTCGGTGAAGAGCTGTTTGCGGTGCTGGCGGCTGTTTTACGTTCCCTCCGATGAGAATCGAGACCTTTATCCCTGTGGAGGAACCTAGCGTCGTGTGCAGATGGGCCACGATTTGGCAGCCCCGGGGGGAAAATTTGAGAGTTCGAAATGCGCTGGGGAACACTGTGAGGGGCGGCGTGGTGGGGGGACGCGCTCCCGGTCCAGACTGGAGTCCCATCAGCGTCACGGGCTCCTGCCACCTCGCCTGCCACACCGGCCTGTGCCTCTGCGACTTGCACACAGTGTGAGTCTTCGCGGCGGCGGCCGACCTGTCAGGGTGTCGGGGTGTGACCCAGGGGATCCCCTCCGCAGGGCTTCCGACGCCCCCACCGGGGGTCCCCCGTCTTCCGCATGGCACCCCCTCATGCGGGCCCGATTTTGTCTTTCCTGAGAAACGAAGTAAAACCAAAAAGAGTCACAATTCTCAAGCTCGACACTTAACCACCTGGAACTTTGATGGAGTAGGGAGACATTAAAAAAAAATCCAATGCGTATTCAATTCCTAGTTCTCTCTTCCCAAGGTGTTTTTCAAAAAGAAATCATTTGACCCTGTTTATCGCAAGGCAGGAGTGATGGGCGGGCATGCTGCGGATACTTTGCCGCCCTCAGAGGTTTGAGCACCTAGAAGTAAAGGCCGTAAAGATCTTTGAAACTTGTTTTCCACATTGAGACGTCAGAACGTCTTAACATATTTTTTTGTGACTTTAGCCAGGTGTGTTTTGAATTCTTCCCGGAAGAGTTTAGTCCGTTTGAACCACTAAAGCGACACCTCGTGGATTCACATTTGTCTTTGTGAACTTGAGGTGTGTTTTACTGGGAAGCACGTATCACACCCAGAGGGCATCTACGTTACATCTTACGTTAGCCGCACCGAGGGATCCCTCAGAGGGTGAATGGCTGTGCCATAATTTACTTAAGCATTATTCTATTGGTGGACATTCAAATTGCCTTCGAACTTTTAGTGCTATAAGCAGCCATACCATAAATACTTTTGTCCTATCCCATGAACGAGAACCAAACTTTTTTTCCCCGGAACCAAGCTTTTAAACTTCCTCTAGCTTTATATAGGATTTACTATCTCTGAGGCATCATTTTTCCCTTAGTTACATTTCTTGTCTTGAATTTTACTGGCTCTTTGTGTGTGTGTGTGTGTGTGTGTGTGTGTTTCCTCTTTTAAACCTGGAATTACCTTGTCTAGTTCAAACATTAATATCTGATGTATCTTTTTCTCAAATCTGGCGGTGCACAAGTGACAAAGAAGAAAAGAATCAGCTGTGTCACACTCTGGTACTCTCGTTTGGAAAGATTCTGCATGACAGTACATTGGCGGTCCTATCTGCCACGTGACGGGTCGTCTATGTGGCCGTAGCGGTGATCTGACAGCCAGGGTCATCGGCGCCCATGTCCTGGACCAGCGGTGTCAAACATGCTGAAACTTCTGTGCCAAATTCATCTCATCGCGGCCATAGCCCCAAGATCTCCATGTGGTGCCCCACGTGGAAGATGGTAACGGCGATGATGTGACTTCGTTATCTAATGCTGTGTGATGGATCGACACAGCGTGTCGTGGCTCATAAGAAGACACGTTCATTCTCTCACGGTTTCTGTGGTTCAATAATTCTGCAATTTTCTGGCTCAGGGTAACTCCTGGGGTGGCCGTCAAGATGTCAGTTGACGCGACAATAATTTGACGGCCTGGCCGGGGCTGGAAGCTCTGCTTGCGAGATGGTCGCTTGCATGGCTGTCAGCTGGAGGTCCCAGCTCCATCCTATTGGTAGGGGGAAGGTTGCAGGTCCTTGACGTGCAGCCTTTCCCGTGGAGCTCCTTGCGTGTCCTTGCAAGGTGGCAGCTAGCTTTCTTCAGAACGGGTGACCCGAGGCAGCGGGCAAGACCCACAGCATAACGTATTTTACGACCTGGAGTCGGGCTTCACGCACATCGCCCTGGAGACGGCGACGTCCTGGTGCGCGCAGAAGCCAGCGCCGGCACGCGTGGGGGAGGGCGTGAGTGCCGTGCCGGTGGGGCCTTTCGGAGCAGCTGTTTTGGTGATGAGGAGCAAGTCCTTCGCTGCTCAGTCTGGAGCCCAGTACAGATCATTTTGACTAAAATTTCCAATTGCATATGACCTTCGCGATTGCCTTTTATGAGCTGTCAATATGGGCCATTGTGCTCTACGATGATTGTCGGAGTACATGTGACCTCCGATGTCACCTTTACGACTACTCTAAGGGTCGCGTCTTTATTGATCAAAGTGTTTGAGAATAATCTTTTTAACAACCTAAATATTTTCCTGCTTCGCAGTCAATTCTTTCTTTAGGTTGAAAATTATTTCCCTAAGCCAGGAGAGTTCAGATTGTTTCTGTACAAGGCAGTGGAGATGACACCATCTGCTGTGCACCCACCAGGGGCTGCATGGTGACGATCCTCAACAATCTGGCCCCATCTCGCACATTAGTGAGGTCTCTCATTTATTCTAGAAAACTCAGATGAGCTGAATGACTTTAAGAAATGATTGAGCGATATG
>NW_011889732.1:10037-12745 GCF_000151845.1 Pteropus vampyrus
CTATCTATCTATCTATCTATCTATCTATCTATCTATCTACCTATCTATATCTATCTATCTATCTATCTATCTATCTATCTATCTATCTATCTATCTATCTATGTATCTCTCTCTCTCTCTCTTTCTTTCTCTCTCTCTCTCTCTCTCTCTCTCTCTCTCTCTCTCTCTCTCATCATCTGTCTGTCTCTCTGTCACGAAGGGATTTAGCCGCCCCAGCTCTGGGGCCTTCATCTCCACGGGTCTGAGGTATTCCCTCCGCCTGCCAGCGCGGCTTCACGCTTGCTCTCCTGACCCCTGTGACTGTGCCCCCTGGTCTGTTTGATTCCTCCATCACCCTGGGCAGCCGGATACCGAATCGCGTTGCTCATGTGTCTGTGTGTTTGTCGTCGGCTCCCAGCTCAGTGAGGAGGCGTCAGCAAAGTGGCTTTCTCTGTCCTTTCCGCTGCCCTCTCCCCTGGCACTTAGGATATTCAGCAACTCACAATTTGTGTTCACCAAGTATTTATTGAAAGGAGGTCGATTTTCTTTTCCTGTTATGAAGTAGAATAATATAAAAATTTGAGGGTACGTACAAAGTAGGTTTTCTCGTCTCTAATAAACACAGGCTTTCTGAACCGAATCATAGCCAATGAGTAGGAAAACATCGTTCTGCTTTAAGATGCATAAATATAACTTTTCCCAAGCTTTTGGCAGTCACTACAGAGATAATCATGGAGTCTGATGCTTTAACTAAGAGCAAGGAATTCACCCAAAAGTTGATAATAAGTTCAAGCATCCAAGACAAGGAGTACTGAAAACAAAATCATGAATGGCCACACTGTTCCATCCTCACCAAGAAATTGTGTTCCGAACTGTGTCTCCTGTCATTATGTAAAAGAGTTTCAGGGGGAAATAATGAGCTGCGCTTACATAGAAGATCGTGCGGCCGAGGAAAGAATAATTTTCCCTCTTCCCCTCCGAGTTCTCTTCTGAGACCCCAGTAATAAAAGACAGGTTTACAAGAGAAGAACAGAGTTTATTAACACGTCTACCTCGTGTCTACACAGGAGACAGGGACTGAGGACGAGCGACACAAAGAGCTGGTTCGAACTCTGGATCAGAATAGCACACGGACGCGGTAGACACACTGGGATGAGAGGAAGTGGCTTTTAGGGAAGATGAACCGACCCCTAGAAGAACAGGTGACAGGTCCGACGGTTGGCGACAACACCTGTCTCAGTGTGGTGTCTGCTTGTAGTCTCCGCTTCTGTGACCAGTGTCCACCTTGCCTGGGTGATGGTACTCGGGGGCAGGCATTGAGGACCGAGCAGTTCCGTTTCGAGGGTCTGTCTGAGACAGAGGGGGGGACCTCAGAGCGTCTCTTTCGGCATTTGCTACTTTCCCAGCGCCTACAACTCAAAAATTTCAACATTTAAAAATGGCATGTTTTTGGGGTCGCGTGACCTGAGCTGCCGCCTTCATATTCTGGGGTGTCCTGTTCTGGCAGCCTTCAGCCGCGTTAGTGGATCGATCGGATTGAGCACGAATGCCACGGAGTTGTAGAAAGTAAATCCATTGCACAGCACAGATAGGAAGACGACATGACAATCAGACACGCAGAAGTGGAGGACCGTGTCCACCAGCGACCTGTCTCCTCTGCTTGTCCTTGGCCGTCTACCTGAGTAGGGCGTCGGGCACGTGCCACATGCCGCTGGCCGGTCTGTGCCAACGCCCGTGGCCACAGGGAGCGCCCGCGTAGGCCTCCGGCTGTTTGTCTGCAGCTGGAGCGAACAGTCGGGTGCCTTCTCGTCCTCATGGGCATCGTGTTTTATTTCAGGCCGTTCAGGATTCCGACGACGCGGTGCTTGGTTCCCGCCTGGAGCTTCGAGCAGCCCTCCGATCGTTTCTGGGCTCGGTCTACTGAGATGAAGTCACCTAAACCAGGTAACCGTGCGCAGGTTGACCAGGGACACGGGGACAGGGCCTTGTGCTGATCTGCCAGGGGAAATGCACACGGGGGGTGACGGGGCCGAGGGGAGCACGTGATGGGAACGCCTCCCGCCGTGGCACGGAGGAGGAAGTCGGCAAAAACACAGGCCTGAGACGGAACGCGGCCGGTTCCTGAGGACTTCACGGGATTTAGGGGGAGCCGATGGGACTTAGCAGATCCCGGGAAACAAGACCGCAGGGGTGGCTGACGCGATGGGGCGCCGGCTCCCCGAGAAACAGGCCGACGCGGTGCAGCCGGGGCGGGGGGTGAGTGAGGAGCCCCCTCTGAGATGGATCAGAGGCTCCGCCCGGACGCCCTGATAGTGCCGGTCGCACCCCGTCCTCCTCAGAAGTCGCTCGTTCGGAGACTCAGAGTTGCAAAGAGTTCGAGAAAGATCTGAAATCTGAGCTAAGTCCTTGGAAAACAGGGCACCCGGGCAGGGGGTGCCGGAGAAGCAGTCGGAATCTAGACAGGGGTCGGGGGGCTCATCCCGAGGTGTCTTCTCGTTTTGTCTCTTTTCTTTAGTTCTTTCTCTCTTTTTTTTTTGTCTTTTTCTCTTTGGTGGCGTAAGTTCCCTCAGGGAGGCTGTCGTCTGTATGAGACAGGCCCCCTCACGGGATGTAACGTCTTATGCGGGTGTTAGCATCCTTGAAGGAGCACGCGTGCTATCAGTAAATGCGTGCTGTGTTTCTCTGCTCCGTGCTCTGTTTCTGCCGACACCCAGGCTGACGCCCAGGCC
>NW_011889732.1:13390-23390 GCF_000151845.1 Pteropus vampyrus
GTGCAAAAACTGAAATCAGACATTTGGAAACGCGGCCCTGGGTAGTCAGGAGATCAGCTCACGCGTCTCCTTACTGCAGGGGAAGCGTTTGCACAGTCAAGCAGACCGTAAGCACAGGTCGCACGCCGCTGTTCGGTTCGGTCCTGTTTACAGGGACCGACACAGAACAAGCCGTTTCTAAAGTTAGCTGGCAGGAGAAGTCGCTCTAGGTTTTCACCGACTGCATCAAAGGCCCCGCAGAAATGCTGGGTGACGCGGGTCCAACGTTGACGTTGGTGACGAGTGGACGGCAGTGGGTGTCGTGGCCGGCGAGTCCGGGGAACTGAGAGCAGTCGCTCAGGGTACTGATGGCAACGTGGTATCACAGAGACACTCGGATGCTGGGACACGTCTGTGCAACACGGCGGAGCCACAGCCCAGGGTGACGTTGGCGGCGTCTGCATCCGAGGGGCTCCCTGAGTGTGTCTGCCGCCGACTCACGCATCGGGGGGTCTGTGCTCCGGGGCGTCCGATCGCTGCCTCACGGAGACGTCCTCGGATGCGCCCGACGCTGTCGGGAATGAGGGACATGTGTGCACGGGTGGCCCAGCCATTCCCACGCTGCGCTCTGCAGAGAGTAAGCGCTGAGCGGCCAGCACATCGGGGTAACCGGGACCTTGACGACCTGTCGGAAGCAAGGTCTGCGTCCCGGCTGATTAGGAAGCCACTTCCTGAACTCAGCGACCGGGGACAGGAAAGGCGACAGGTATTAACGTGCTGCGTGAGACGGCACCTGCGTCTCCCCGAAAGAGAACGGGCAATTCCGCGCCCTGGGGGCAGCTTGCTGGCGGGACCGCGGCTCTGGAATGTTCCTTTCTGGACACTCTGCGCCCTCCCGTCTCTAATACGCCCGTTCCCCGCTGCCTCCCGTGACTGGAGTCGGTCCAAGCGGCACCGGCCCCAACCTCCGGACAGGGGTCTGTTTGGACGACCCGGTTCTCAGAACCTCGCGGACGGGCCGCAGAAACACGCGTGACGTACACGGCCACCTTCCAGCTCTCAGACACGGCCAACGAGCCGCGGTGGGAGAGGAGCCACATGCACCCCCCGCGCACCCCAGCCCCCGCCCCCGACTGAGGACTGTGCGGTGATCCCGTCTGCGAAGCCCGCGCCTCACGGCTCTTAAATGGCCTAAAAAAAAAAAAAAAAGTGGAAAATCGCCGCCATCTGGAACCTGCGGTAAATAGGACCCGCCCGCCCCGTAACTGCTCGCTGCCTGCAGGGACCCCGTGCACCGTGCAGTGAGGGCGGCCGCTGAGCGTTCCCGTGTGTGTCCCCGGGCTCACGAGCCACTCGCCGGAGACACTGTTCTCCCCGTCTGCGGAGTGTGTGTGTGTGTGTGCGGGGGTGATGCGCCCCTCACGTGCTTCACAGCAGAGCACACGTCACCGAGAAATGCATGCTGATCGCGCAGATCCACTTTCCTGGTGGACCGTCCACACTTGGTCATTTATCCCACGTAGCACAGAGGACATTCATGGGTGTTCTTCCTATGGGGACTCTCAGGGGTGCACAGCCGGCTGTGCATGGGTTCTCAGAGCAGCCGCTGCGTTCCCCAAAACTGCATTCCGAGAACGTCCAGTGCGAGCCGGACACTGTCACCAGTCCACCCCCATGGTCACGCGTCGCGGCCGCATTTGACACGTGCCCATGGCTCATAGGTGGTGTCACACTGTGTGCATGTGGGCATATGAGTGTGTGTGTGCATGTGGGCGCATGAGTGTGTGTGCATGCATGCACGAATGTGCATAAGTGTATGTGCATGAGTGTGTGCTTTTGTGTGCCTGAATGTGCATGAGTGTGCGTGTGAGCATCAGTGTGAGTTTATGTGTGCACAAGTTTGCATGAATGTGCGTGAATGTATATGTGTGTGCACGAGTGTGCATGAGTGTGACTTCATATGTTTTTGGATATGCGTGCACGTACATGGGTGTACATGGGTGTGCGTGAGTGTGCTTGTGTGTGAGTGAGTGTGTGTGAGTGTGCATGTGTGAGAGACTGTGTGCTTATGTGTGCGTGAGCGTACGGAAGTGTGCATGAGTGTGCGCGTGTGCCTGTGCATGTAAGTGTGCATGCGTAAGTGTGCCTGTGTGTGCGTCATGTGTGCATGTGTGCGTATAAGTTCATATGTACATGAATGTGCATCGGTGTACATGGGCGTGCGTGTGTGCCTGTGTGCCTGTGCGCCTTGGTGTGTGCGTGCGTGTGCACGCGTGTGTAAGTGTTCCTGTGTGAGCATGCTGTATGCATGCGTGCGTGAGTGTGTACGTGTGTGAGACTGTGCCTGTGTGCATGTTTGCGCGTGTGCGTGTGTGTGATGAATGGACAGCCCCCAGCAGTAATGGTGTAGGCTGCCTCCTCCGACTCGGGTTTTGCTGTCTCCACGGACCTTGGCGCTGTGCCGTGTGCTTGTGCACACACTTAGCCCCATGTCCCTCCCACCGAGATGGGATCCTCGTGGGGATTCACTTGCCACCATTGCTCACACGGCCCCGCACCTATGGGGACTCAGGGCAGTATGCTAGGGTGGCCGGTGACTTTTCTGCCTCCGTGCGGCCCGCGGCGCTGCCCTACACACTGCCCTGCCTTTGTGCGGGGGGTGGGGCGGGGGCCGAACGCAAAGCCCGCGGCCAAGCGCTGGCCCCAGGGCAGCTGACGTGCTCGGGACCTGGGCTCCGTGCGGCTGGAGGTGCGGGGCTGCAGAGGCGCACGGGGCCGACGCCAAAATGCCCCTGGCTGAGGCCCCTGGGGAGCCCATGTGGAGTCCGCTGTCGCGTCCTGCGTCCCCCGTGCACCGGCCTCAGAGCCCAGAGAGCCTCTCGGACGCCTTCCTTCTTGCACAGGAGATGCTGGCAAGGAGCCCCTTGCTCGGTGTCCCCTGCGTCTTTGGCTGGCTTGCACTGCGGCAGGGGGGGCATGTCCCCCCAAGCCCTGTCCTTGCTGGTGTTGACAGTGTTCGCTCCCCGCTGGGCGCCGCAAGGCTTCGGCCACTCCGCCCGCGTGGCTCCCGCCCCCTCTGCGGCCTGCTCGGCATTGCTGACATTTCCTACATTCACAAGGAGGGAAAATCATGCATCAGTGAGTTGCACCCAGGGCCTCCGTGGAGCATGGGAAACGGGGTTGGGGAGGAGGCTGCGCCCCGCGTCATGAATGAACCCTGTTGTTGGGCTCACCCCCCTACCCTCCCTCCCTCAGAGCCGTCCTAAAAATAGCAGATGGTCAGCGCCGGTCACAAAGCGGGCTCTGTGGGCGCGTCCTGTGTTTTCAGCCGCTGTCGTGGGCGGTGCTCGCTCCGGCTCGGCCTGCGTCCCCGCGTTGGTATGCGGGGTGCCAGCTCGTTCGCTGGCAGGCACCTCCAGCTCTCGCCGGCCGCTCACCACGGACCCTGTCTGCGTGACAAGCGCACCTTTCTCCGGCCGCAGTGAATGCGGACCGCTTAACCTGGGCTGCAGGCCGGCCGGCGGGCACCCCACTTTGCAAACAGCACCTCGGTTGTGCTCAGCCCTGCGTGTGTCGGCTCTGTTGGCGATTGTCTCGGCTTTGGAATTTCTCAGTCCCCTTCGAGTTGAGACGCAAGCAGGGGTCCCTGCTCACTCTCGGAGAGCGGCCGTCACCCTCGGGCCTGAGAGGACTCTCTGTCCCCCGCTTCTGGCACTTAGATAAGCAGGCGCATCCTGTCCCTTGCAGCCACCGTGTCGCCTTCAGGCTGAGGGAGAGGCACGGGCCGGGGCCGCCGGCGGGGGGTCCTTGCCCTGGGACCTGGATGTGGGTCACGCACACATTCGCATCCCTTATCCCCCACGGGGCAAGTCGAGGTGAGCTCTCCCTCCCCGAGACCGTGGCTGCGGCCGCAGACACGGGCCGTTCTCGCCCTTGCCTGTCCACACCGCCCTTGGCAGGTCCGACCTGTGCACCTTCGCGGAGAGCGGGTGATTCTGCAGACGAGGCGGGGGGAAGGCAGGCAGGGAACACCCACGAACCTCCAGAGAGACTGTGAGCGGCCGTAGCGGGCCTATCAATACGCTTTTCTTGTTTTTTAAAGGCTTTTCTGTATTTCTCTGAAAATCTGATAAGCCATACTCTCACACGTGTTTCTGGAAGTGGCTGTGAACATTAGCGCCAGTTTTCACTGGATGCGAGCTGCTCCGGAGGCCCCCTGGGTGGGGCCTCGAGGGTCAGCGATGGCGCCGGCCCCAGTGGAGACGTAGAGGAACATAACGTCCCCTGTTCCGTGGATCGGCCCCTGAGCATTAGTTTATCACTGGGCCGATGACTGTACCCGCAGCCCTTTGAAAGCAAAGGGGCCCCTTCCCTTCCACGTTTCCTCGGGATTCGGGAGCTCGTCCCAATAATGCGTTTACAGAAACGAGGGCGATGTTTTCCCCCTCGTCATATACGGAGAAGAATTCGCAGCGTAGCCCACGTTTCTGAACTCAAGTTAATCCAGTTTCCACAGATTGAACGGCTGCATCAAACAAGCGATTCACAAACAAGGGGGGCTCATGAATGCGTGAGCAGAGGGGAACGGACGGCACACGGTGAGCCGTTGGGCTGCAAGGCATCGAGGGAAAGCAAAACACGTTCATGAAAAAAGGTTGTGCTCTGAGAAAATGAACATCTGCTTGTCTGTTTGCTGCACAGAAAGCACACGTCAGGTGTCTTGTGCCTCCCGTGCGTCTGCTGCTGCGCTGAAGGGATCATGCGGGATCTCCCTGTGAGCACGGGTGGGGACCCGCACGCGACAGCCTGAGGGCCAAGGGCGGCCGGCGCCCGGCTTCGTGGGCTTCCTGTGCGAGGCAGCTGTGCTCACGCGTGTGCGTGTCGTCGGGGGGCTGCACCCACGGTATGGCCGCAGGCGGCACTTCCTGTGGACCTGTGGACACCAGCAAGGCCTAACGCGGCTCTCGACCAAAGAGACGGAAGACGGTGCCAGCCACCGCCCGAAACACGTTCCTAATGGGGTCGCTTCTGCGTGAGCCTCGTGGCGGGACATCGAAGCTCCCGGAGAACCGCGTGACGCCGCGGTCACGGAGACGACGGGGTGCCCAGGCCGCCGGCGGAATCACAGCGTCGGGGGCCCCCGTGAGGGTGTTTTCGGGTGACGTCGGAACGTGAATTCGGCGGCAGAGGAAAGCAGAGTGTCCTCCCCAAAGTGGACGGACATCACCCAATCATGAAGAGCCTGAATGACACGAAAAGGTGGAGAAAGGTTGAATTCTCTCTCTCTGTCTCTGTCTGTGTCTGCCTGGCTCCCGCAGCGCGGACATCGGCCGCCTCCTGCCCTCGTGGTGACGCTGACACCGTTGGCCCTGGGTGCCCAGGCCTTCGCACTCAGACCGAAGGATGCCACACGCCTGTGGATCCGCGGCCTGCTGATGGCAGACCTGGGGAGTCTTCAACCTGCATAATCGTGTCAGCCAGTTCCTTATAATCAATCGATAGATCAATTGCTGCATGGATGAATGGATGGATGGAAGGATGGATGGATAGAAATAGAGAGAGAGAGAGAGACAGAGAGACAGAGAGAGAGAGACAGAGAGAGAGAGAGACAGAGAGAGAGAGAGACAGAGAGAGAGAGAGAGAGATAGAGAGAGAGAGAGTCAGAGAGAGACAGAGAGAGAGACAGAGAGAGAGACAGAGAGAGAGACAGAGAGAGAGAGACAGAGAGAGAGAGACAGAGAGAGAGAGAGAGATCTCCCGCCGGTTCTATTTCCCTGGGGCGCCCTCATGCAAACACGTCTCTGTGCAGAAGGCACGGTGCGGACCAGCGATAGCGTCAGCCGTCCTCGCGTGAGTCCCGAAGGTTGCCGAGGGCCCGTGCGCTGCGCAGGGCGCACGCTGACGGAGACGCTCCCCGAGATCTGCCCGGCTGACGGGTCAAAGGACTAAGACGCACAGCAGTCGGGGGGCCGGACGTGGCGCTCTGCCGCGGGACGAGACCTGTGCACGGCACACGCCCCAGCGCTGGCAGCGCCCTCGGGCTCTGTGACACTGCAGGGTGCCGAGTCCCCGAGCCTGGGGCACAGGGGCCAGGACTGGGAAGTGCGGACGGAGGATGAGGACGGAGAGCGAACGGAGGGGCCTGGCACGGCGCTCGGAGCAGGACGCAGAGGGGGACGGTCACCCCGAGCTGCTCGGAACCGCCGGCCGTGCTCGGGGTCTGGGCCGGCCGGGAACAGGGGAAACCAAGTCGTCTGTCACCGAAGGTGCCCGTGTCCCGCACGGTCGGGCGTCCTCAGCTTTTCCTCAGCGTTGGAGACAGAATCCCTGCCTCATTCCAGAACGTTCCGTCACCTCCGAAAAGAAGCGCCCTGCCCGTTAGCAGTCACCGCCACCCCCGCCGGGCCCGGGAGACCCCGCTGGCTCACGGTCCCCATTCTCGCGTGCTCACCCCGTTCCACACGCATCGTCAGGGCCCGCGGATTCTGCCTCCCTGACATGAGTCGTTCTGGAAACGTCCTTCTGTCCTGCCACGGTTCCCACACCACGTCCGCGTCTCCTGCCTGAGGGACATGTGCTTACGCTCGTTCTCGGTGTCGGAACGGATTAATCCTGGGCTCTGAAAACCAGATCGTCCGGGTTTGCACAGAATACCTAGGTGGCCGCTCAGCACCCACCTCCCTCCGGGCGCACGCGCTCAGTGTGCCGAGCGTCGTGTGCAGGCTCAGCGGTGGACAGGCACGTGGCAACCGCCACACACGACCTCTGCGGTGGCCATTGACCGGGCGACGGTAAAGGAGGGACCGTGACACAGACAGGCCACAAAGAAGGCACGCGGCAGAGGCTGGGGACATAGGGACAGCGTGCTGTCAGGGGCCAAGGAGGCAGACTCTCAGGTGATGCCGCATTTAGGGGACCCCGCGAGACGTGGCCTGCGTGACCACCATGAGCCCCCCGGGCGGTGGCGGGGGCGGGGGCACCCTTGGTGACACCGTTTGAGTGAAGGGGTACAGGAGGACCTGCACCCAGGGAGTGCAGAGGGGAGGCTCGGGACCGGGGACGGGGCCGACGCCGTGGCCCTGATCGTGGCCGTGTGCTGCCCGGTCCCTCCCCCGTCACTCCTCGTGGTCCGGCCCCCCAGGGGAGGCCGCGCGAACACCCGCCTCGCCTCTGGGTCAGAGCTCGCGAAATTCCCCCTGCTCTGAAGACGTCGTCCATAATTTATAGCTCCTCACGCTTGGAGTATCAGTCACACGAAGCTGGGGATTCCGGAGCTGAGAATCGGGGAGAAACACTCGCCTGAGCGCAGCCGGCCGTGAGTTCCGTGTTCCCGACATCTCCGGAAAGGGACGTGGCAGGTCGCACAGACGCCGTGAGGAGCGGCCCACGGGCCCTCAGTCAGTCTGCTTCGCTCACAGGACGGCGGCTCCTTATTTTATGTATTTACTGATTTATTTATTTTTAGACGAGGCGACCCTTGGTTGTCCTCACAGATTGCAAGGACCTTGTCAGCTCACAATCCCTTATTTATTCATTCATTCATTCATTCGTTTATTTATTTACGCCTACAGCACCGGGTCTTCCTAGGTGGTCTCCCATCCGAGTCCAAAGCAGGCCCGACCCGGCTGAGCTTCCGAGATCAGCCGGGATCGGGCGTGTTCAGGGTGCCGTGGCCGGAGACCGTTTCCTTATTTTTCTGAGGAAACAGGCCCCGTTTTCACTGCTAAGGTATTGATGAGCGCCGTGTTTACGAAGCACGTTCATGGGACGTGCCGCTGGGGGAGGCGGTCACGAACACGTGAGTTGGGACCAGCGCGTTTCTGCATCTCTAGCTCCCGTGATTTCTTTGCTGCAAGCCCGGGACTCAGCACGCAGAGCCGAGGACACAGGCCAGGAACGGGGTCTGACTCTCCCCTTCCTTTCGGGGTGAGGGACGTGGCTCGCTCTGCTGAGGTCTGCAAGCCATCAGGGCACCGGAGGAACGATGTCGCTAAGTAGAACCCCCGGGGCCTTGCCGACCGTGGGAGGGGCACACGCAGCACCCCAGCGTGCCCTACAGGCCCCCCCAAATCACACCGACTCCCATCGGCACCCCCACGGTGCCTACGGGCATCTTACCGTGGAGTCGCAAATCTCCGAGGACCCCGTTGACATTTTAAATGTCATTGTTTCCCGGAGGGGGACACAGACCCTGCCGTTTTTAGCAGCAGGCGCCAGCAGGCGAGGGCTCCCAGGGGGAATTCCGGCTCGTGAAGTCGGCCACGGCGCAGTGCACGCTGGGCACCAAGCGAGTGGAAAATGTCACACGTGGGGGCGGGAGCTTGTAAGGGAGACAGTGAATGGCGACCTCGAATGTCTGCTGCGTTCATTGGGAGCAGGACACACGTGCGCACACACACACACGTGCGCGCACACACACACACAGACACACACACACGCACCGGCAGGACCCCTGTGTCTACCGTTGACCCTGTCAAGCCGCTCGATGCAAGAAGCTGGACGGCTGACGTCCAGCAAGGACACGCCGTTGCGTGTTCCCACTGCGCAGGTGCCTCCCGTCGAACTTCACGCATTTTCTGCTGGACCGTCGGGGTCCGGTCGCCCTCCAGCTCTGCTACTCGACAGCCGTTTCGCATTCGAAACCCATGAGCAAACCGTTGCTGGAACGACAGGGAAGAAACAAAAATGATGCGCTTCATCCGCGTGGTCCGGGGGAGACGCTACAGGGGCTTTCGCGGCCCTGTGGCAGGTACCGGTGTAGGGCGGTGCCAGCCACTCAGCACCCTGTCCCCCCAGCGTGCAGGAATCTGCTCTCTCCGTGGCCTCTCGGACAGATGGGATCTGTGCTCGCAGAAATACCTCACGAAAAGGATGAGTTTCCACATCGTAAGCAAAAGCGTCATCAAAAGAAAGGGTTGAACTTTCACCGAACACTCACGCTCACGACACTCGTCACCGACCATGGGCGGTTCTGGGAACCCAATTGAATGTGTCCAGCGCGAACTCGTCACCGGGTTCCCTCCGAAGGTCCCCACCACTCCTCCTTCTCTTATGGGGACCGTCACCTTCTAAGCATCTCCGTCCCCACCCTGTTCTTGCAGGCAGTCAACTCTCTTCCTGCAAGCCCCACCCCGATCAGCATTCCTGTCATGGGACGAGAAAGTAGTCACTATCGCGGGTCACCTGTCTTGGTTTCCCACGTCTCCTTCCCCGTCGTCTGCAGACGACACAGGAGCACAGGTGAGGCTGTCCCCACTTAACAGCACAGGGGAGACTGTCCCCCACTTAACAGCACAGGGGAGACTGTCCCCACTTAACAGCACAGGGGAGACTGTCCCCACTTGACAGCACAGGTGAGGCTGTCCCCACTTAACAGCACAGGGGAGACTGTCCCCACTTAACAGCACAGGTGAGGCTGTCCCCACTTAACAGCACAGGGGAGACTGTCCCCACTTGACAGCACAGGTGAGGCTGTCCCCACACAAGAGCACAGGTGAGACTGTCCCCACTTAGCAGCACAGGTGAGACTGTCCCCACACAAAGCACAGGTGAGGCTGTCCCCACACGAGAGCACAGGTGAGACTGTCCCCACACAAGAGCACAGGGGAGACTGTCCCCGTGTGTTCCGTAAATCCCACCCTACACCCTCTTTCCCTCATCTTTCCGTTATTAGCCACCTTTCTAAGAATGGAGCATCCACGAGTAAATGACTTCCCTGTGCTTTTCAGCATACTGGTCATATGTCGTCCATCGTCGTCCAGTGCTCAATGCTAGCACATACGTGGCCGGGCAGATGTTTACAAAGTCGTCTGCCATCATGGTGACAAGTTTTCAGCTCCTACTTCCTCCTTGAGCCTGTTAGGTCAGCTTCGGGGACGCGCTGGTCCTCAATGCCACACCTTCCAGGTCGGTCGTCAGTGGCCCCTTAGACATGACCGCAGCAGCCTCATTTTGGTCATATTTCTCCTTTGGTCTCTGTGCATGCGTCTTTTTAAAAGTTGGTTTCTCCCTTTGAAAGGAG
>NW_011889732.1:25309-25817 GCF_000151845.1 Pteropus vampyrus
CCCGCTCGGCAGACTTCACGGCACGAGTCTAAAAATAAAGACGTGTGAAGATTCAATCACTCCTGTTCTTTTATTTAAAGCTCCGGACAATTACCAAGAAAAAACCCGCAGGGGATGAGAAAGAGCGATTAGAAAAATTGAATGAGAAAGTCATTATGTACAATACATCATTCGGTGTGTGGTGCTTCGCGATCTCGAATTTTAATAACGCGTCAGAGGATGGTTGCCGAGCGTGGGATGATCTGGCGGAACGATTCCCATCGGGGCCTTTTCCTAAGTACCTCGAAGATTAAATTGATATTTAAAATATACCCACCTAAAGCGGGTACCGTTCTCTGTAATGCCGCCAACGATTATGGTCATCGGCGCCAGCCAACGATCACCACGCCCGTCGCTAATCAGAATATCGTCCGAAACGATGCCGGCTGTTAACCGGACGACAACGGAGTGGCGTCCGTTCGTGTCTGTGTAAAGAGCGTTTCGATATGGAGAAGGGCCTCGTGCACAC
>NW_011889732.1:26171-27043 GCF_000151845.1 Pteropus vampyrus
TGTGTGTGTGCGCGTGTGTGTCTACGTGTGTGTGTGTCTGTGTCTGCGTGTGTGTGTCTGTGTGCGTGTGTGTGTCTACGTGTGTGTGTGTCTGTGTCTGCGTGTGTGTATGTGTCTGTGTCTGCGTGTGTGTGTGTGTGTGAGTTCTTCACTCCGTGGCTCAAGCACAGATACTGCCGACGTGACGAACCCGTGGGGCGACGCGACCCCCTGCTTTGAGCGGCGTCCGCTCACTGACTCATTCACGCCGTGTTCCAGAAAAGCACGTGTGGACCAAGGTCTTACACCTTGAGCCGGCGCCGCGGGCCAAGCCACGGACACTTGCAAAGGGGAGACAGAGACTCTATATAATAAGGGAGCGAGAGCCGTGAGGCAAAATGAGATCAGTTCTTTACGAAAGGCACAAACGGTCCATTCTGACCTGAGAGGCCGGCATGGCGGGGGAAGGGGTGTCACATGCGAGGTGACTGGCGCTAGCCCCTTGGGGTTAGGTTGCAGGACAGCGTGGGCGCCTGGCAGTCTAATGGCAGGGAGACCCTCCTGTTGGCCGTGTAGCCTCTGAAGCCACCGCCCCGGGGGCTTGGTAGTGCGTGCGTGTGTCACCCCTCTGTGGAACAGCTCTGAGGAGCTGAAGCTGGCTATGAGGAACTGGGGTCACCAGCAGCCCCCCACTTGCAAACATTCTATTTCTGGAGTGCGTTTGGTGACTCGGAGCCGGTGGCGGTTAAGGGGTCACAGCATAACCCTGTTGCAACAACCCGAGAATAGCACACAACTGAGCTCATTTTTAGAAAGAAAAAAACGTTTCTTGTTTAAAAAAAAAAAAAATGGATTCCCTAGAGAGTGCAAAACGCTCTACAGGAAGCAGATAT
>NW_011889732.1:27997-31237 GCF_000151845.1 Pteropus vampyrus
TACACACACGTGCACATCTGCACACACACACTGAATTCTTACGGAATTCATGTAACGCATTTATTTACACGTGAAACCATTGCCCCAGATGTGCACGGGCGAATGCATTTGGGGTTTATAGTATAACACATTGGACATCACAGGGACCCTTCTCAAAAGCTTTTTCGCTGTCTTAGGGCTGCAGAGAAAGCTCACACTCGGAGGGACAAAGGACTCCTTTTCCGAAAAGCAGCACCTCTGAGACTGTTCATTAAAATGGCAACCGCTCTATCCGTGCCTAGGTGCGTGGAAGGTTTCGACAAGATTTTTGAACGTGCGAGGTGACGGGCACTCTGGTCCCACGGTTATCAGCCCCCCTGGCACTGTCGAGGTGATATTGACTGGATGAAGTCATTGGGGGCTAACATGGGGACCCAGTGTGTCGGATTTGAGTTACTTACAGGGCTGGGTCGATGTGCTGCGTGACCTCGAGTTGCAGGACAAAGCGAGTTGCAGCGCTGACGGGCGAGCGGACGAGATTCTCTGGATGCTTAAAACCCCCACCCGAGGATGTCTCCGGTGGTTCCCGGGCTCCATGGGGTCGGACACACGCGAAATCTCATCTTGGAATGAGAAAGCTGGAGTATGCTAGAAATAACTCTCTAAGACGGGCGTATTTCATTGTTAAGGATAAAACCCTCTCTCTCCTGAGGACAAGAGATAGTTAATTTCTTTTTCCAAATGGGAGAACGCTAATTACGGAGTTAGACTTTGGGAGAATGTCCCAATTTAGCATTTCCACACACACACACACACACACACACATACAAGTCACTCGACAAAGCGTAAATAAAGTCTAACCATTATTTTCACTTTAAGCGTCTCAGAGTCTTAGTAGCCTAATTAGGGACCAAGGCAAACATCTGCTGGGTGCTGGAAGGTAACCTCCCGCGCAGAGGATGCCTGTGTTCAATGCCAGCCCCCCTGCCACCCGCCTTGGGACGTGGAGGCCGACCAGGCACTGACTTAAAGCCTCCCTGAGGAGCGTCACACCAGACACGGCAGCTGAAGCAGCAGGAATCTGCAGAGGACACAAGGGCATCCACGTGCCCCACGAAGTGTCGCGCAGAGCTCATTAGGAAGCCTCTCCTGCTCTCCGTCCCATGGCGCTCCTCTGGGGCTCTCAGGCTTGGCACTCCTGCAATTCGGGGCTGGACCGTTCTTGGTCGTGGGGGGGCCGTCCCGTGAGCAGCATCCCTGGCCTCCCCTCACTAGATGTCACTAGTACGTTCTTCCGTCAGTTTATGATGACCAGAGACGTCCCTAGGGAAAGTCAAATGTCCCCAGAGGGACACATTCACTATCGATGATCATCGATAATCTCCTGGGGCCAGACTGCAAGGTAGGCTGAGCACGAAGAGCAAAGCAAAGTCACCAGCTGAATCCTTGAAGAAGCAGAACGTGGTCCCCACTTCCCGCCCAGCCCCCTGTGGCCCCCGGAGGGATGCCCCGCAGTGTCTGGGGGCGGAAGGGATCCGACTGTCCCTCCGGGCAGCGACCGCAGGGAGGGGCAGGCCTCAGGCCATCATGCACCGTGATCAGCAGCCAAAGCATCGCAGAGGGCGGTGCTGAACCACAGCACCCAGCCTGTCATCGGGCCCCCGCCCGGGAACTAGCTCGCTCTCACCAAGGCAGGTCAGGAAGGAAAAGCCTAAGCAAAGCGTTGCTCTCCGGCTTTCAACAGCTCCTGAGTGTCCTCCTGACTGGCTCGGGGCACTCAGCTGCGCGGCAGACGGCACTCGGCCAGGTGTTCGCTCTCAACCCCTCTCCTTCCCGCCCCCCCATCCACTGCTCCCCTCCACCTTGTCAGTTAAAATCAAAAGTGGCAAAAAAAAAATATCGATAGTGAATGTGTCCCCAGAGGGACACATTCACTATCGATGATCATCGATAATCTCCTGGGGCCAGACTGCAAGGTAGGCTGAGCACGAAGAGCAAAGCAAAGTCACCATTTGAATCCTTGAAGAAGCAGGACGTGGTCCCCGCTTCCCGCCCAGCCCCCTGTGGCCCCCGGAGGGATGCCCCGCAGTGTCTGGGGGCGGAAGGGGTCCGACTGTCCCTCCGGGCAGCGACCGCAGGGAGGGGCAGGCCTCAGGCCATCATGCACCGTGATCAGCAGCCAAAGCATCGCAGAGGGCGGTGCTGAACCGCAGCACCCAGCCTGTCGTCGGGCCCCCGCCCGGGAACTAGCTCACTCTCACCAAGGCAGGTCAGGAAGGAAAAGCCTAAGCAAAGCGTTGCTCTCCGGCTTTCAACAGCTCCTGAGTATCCTCCTGACTGGCTCGGGGCACTCAGCTGCGCGGCAGACGGCACTCGGCCAGGTGTTCGCTCTCAACCCCTCTCCTTCCCGCCCCCCCATCCACTGCTCCCCTCCACCTTGTCAGTTAAAATCAAAAGTGGCAAAAAAAAAAAAAAAATGAAGACGTTTAAAACTCGAGCTCCTTGTGCACAGCCGTGAGCGTCTCGGGTTTTTGCTGAGAGCACTCTCTGGGGGGTGGATGTGATTTATCTTCTGGTTTGAAGCGTTTTTCTGCCAGATCCGTAGGCCGTAACCTGCGGGCGGGGGGAGTTAGTGGACGGGCAAGCTGTGTGCGCCAGTCATATAAGGAGAGTCTGAATTTCTTGTAGCCTAAAAATATAAAGCACAGCCTGAAGCACAGGAAAACACCTTCAAAAGAGAGAACGTTCCAGGCATGAGGAGCTGGGCCGGGGAGGCGTGGGCGAGGCCCTCTGCTCGTTAGCGATATTTCACGTGTTCGTTCGCAGGTAGGTCGTGACATTCGACGCTCTGGGGTTCAGGTCTGAATGTATCTAGCTGCGATATCCGTGTGAAATATCTAAATAGACAAAGAACAGGGGAATGCCCAACTAAACACATTTTATTCTTATGTTGGTTTTACCTTTACGACCTTCTTCAACGGTTTTAAATGAGTGCATGTCATTAAAAATATGTGCGGGACAAGCTTCTGGGCTCCGGGGCGGGCGTTCAGTGAAAGGGCCGGGACGACCGCGGCGTGAGCAGCACGATGTCCCCTGAGGACGCTCAGCCAGGCGGCGGAGGCCCAAAGATCATATTTTTGGGTCCTTAGCAGAGCGCAGGCGTAACGTGGTGGAAAAGAAACAGGCGTCTCTCCAGTGTCTGTGGCACTCCGCGAACCATCAGATGCTGCGTGGTGCTCGAGAAGGTTCTCCCGCACGGGC
>NW_011889732.1:31907-35943 GCF_000151845.1 Pteropus vampyrus
TTATCTTCTGGTTTGAAGCGTTTTTCTGCCAGATCCGTAGGCCGTAACCTGCGGGCGGGGGGAGTTAGTGGACGGGCAAGCTGTGTGCGCCAGTCGTATAAGGAGAGTCTGAATTTCTTGTAGCCTAAAAATATAAAGCACGGCCTGAAGCACAGGAAAACGCCTTCAAAAGAGAGACCGTTCCAGGCATGAGGAGCTGGGCCGGGGAGGCATGGGCGAGGCCCTCTGCTCCTTAGCGATATTTCACGTGTTCGTTCGCAGGTAGGTCGCGACATTCGACGCTCTGGGGTTCGGGTCTGAATGTATCTAGCTGCGATATCCGTGCGAAATATCTAAATAGACAAAGAACAGGGGAATGCCCAACTAAACACATTTTATTTTTATGTTGGTTTTACCTTTTCGACCTTCTTCAACGGTTTTAAATGAGTGCATGCCATTAAAAAATACGGCGGGCGTTCAGTGAAAGGGCCCGGACGACCGCGGCGTGGGCAGAACGATGTCCCCTGAGGACGCTCAGCCAGGTGGCGGAGGCCCAAAGATCGTATTTTTGCGTCCTTAGCAGAGCGCAGGCGTAACGTGGTTGAAAAGAAACAGGCGTCTCTCCAGTGTCTGTGGCACTCCGCGAACCATCAGATGCTGCGTGGTGCTCGAGAAGGTTCTCCCGCACGGGCCGCCCCTGGGCGTCGCGGGTGCGCATTATCCCTGGGCGTCGCGGGCGCGCATTGCCCCGCGGTGTCGCCGGTGCGCCTTGCCCCTTGGAGTCGCCACCGCGCATTGCCCCTGGGCGTCGCCGGCGCGCATTATCCCTGGGTGTCGCCGACGCGCATTGTCCCTGGGTGTCGCCGGCGCGCATTATCCCTGGGTGTCGCCGGCGCGCATACCGCCCCAGGACCCAGCAGCGCGCAGACTCACCCGCGAGCCCGCGTAAATGAACTTGGATGCGACGCACGGATTCGCGCCCGCGCGCCTTCTGCGTTAACGAGACGCACCTGTGCGTCACGAGCGTGCGGGGCCCATGTCAGCTTGTCCTCGTGTACCCCAAGCGTTGCGTCGCCATCTGTGTTTTCCTCTGCGTTGGGGATGGCCCTAAATCCGGGAGGAGCCACGTAGCTCTGGAGTGTCCCCCAAACACGTGGCGTTGGCTGGCGGTCACCGCGGCTGCTGCCCGGCCCCAGGCGACACTCTTGGGGCCCGATGCTGAGCTGGTTTGGGAGGCTGGGAGCAGGCGTGTCCAGTGACAAAGGCGGAGCCGCACACGGACGTGGGGAGGCGCAGGGTCGGCCCCCAGGATGGACCATCGCCCACCATCGCCCGGACAGTGTCCTCGGAGCCGGACATTCCGACGGCGGGCTGCAGCGCACGTCCCCACACGTCACCGGAGGGACCGGCCATCGCCCGGGGGGTCACAGTCTTCAAAATAGATGCAGACGCCAGCGCTCGTGGGATCCGCGGAGCCGCGTCCCCGTTCCCGCGGGGCTGCGGGCCCACGTCACCAAAGCAGCGCTCCGGGCTGACCGCGGAGCAGCTCCCGCGCAAGCCGTGCGCCGGCCACCATTTCTCAAGCCCCGGGACCCTGCGCTGCGCCCCTTTGGGTCCCGCTCCCTCTGCGTCTCTCCGGGTGCGCCCGCTCCTGCTGCGCTTGAACCCCGATAAAGCCGGTTCCACCTCGCACCCCAGCCCTGTGCCCTGCAGCGTGGACCCCCATGTGGGACGCACGAGCCCATCGGGAGGTGGCGAGAGGCCCGAGCCGCAGGCCCCACACTGAGCACATGGCCCAGTCCTGTCCCGCCTCGCTGCCCTGCGGCCTCCCTGCTGCTAAGGCCACCCGCGGGGGCGCGCGGTCACGCTCCTGATGCCACCTGTCCCTCCCTCCCTTCCTCCCTCCCTCCCTCCCTCCCTTCCTCCCATCCACCCTCCCTTCTCACCCGCCTCCACGTGTTGTATAATGTGATCAAACCCAGGATCACGTGTCTCCAGTGTATTTGGTTTTGATGGCCATGGCGCTAGGTGCTAACACGCAAGTTCATCTATACGAACGCTTCGGTGACGTCTGGCGAATGGATAAATGCTTGGAAGAAGAGATCAGAATCTCCAGGGCTGAAGGAGACAGCAGTGCCAGATGTATTATCACCCAGAAAAAGGCCCCTCTGGCTCACGGGCAAAAAGTCAATTTTGCGACCAAGTTTCTTCATTGCAGAGAACCATCAAGATAACGCGGGATCTTTTTATGGCCGAGTTTATCAGGAACAAGCCTGGCTCTAGGAAAAAAAACCTCTATAAGGCTATTATTATAGAAGCATGATGTTCAAGCAATAAATTTTCTCTCTAAAGTTTCTAGAATAAATTATCGGCGAAATGTATTTCTCGGCAAGCAAATGAATTAGCCCGTGGTCAGAGGTTATCAAAAATGAGCCCATTAAAATTTCCATGACATCTGCCAAAAATAATGACTTTTATTCACCAGCATAACTAATAAATCATTTTTTTTTTTCCCTGACAACTCCGAGATCTGAGGAGCAATTCTCCGTGAAGACAACTCTTAATTTTCGGCCATGAGGCTACGTCTTACATAGCAACTTTCTGAAAGGTCCCCTAAAACACTTGCACACCATTAAAATAGAACGCAAGACGGGAGGACTTCTAGAACATTCTCTCCTTTTTCCTACTTAAAAGTCATCCCCTGATCTGTTGAAAACGCTTCTGTGCTGACCACCCGCCCCCCCAGGGCCGTTACCGATCAGATTCCAAGACTGCATCGGTAGCTTCAACTGTGCATCTGTCTGGGCAGCAGAAAACGACCTTCTGCTTCTTGGACCATCTGCAACCTGGACCACTTCCTCTGGTGGTGGTGGGGGGCACCTGCCTCGTTTGGGGGGAGGTAGCTCCACGTGGTTCTTTAGCGCGTCTCTACGCTGGAGCCTCAACCGTGCCTGCGGCCACACTGATTACAAAGGGAAACGGTGGGCATTCAAGACGCTGGCTTCGAATGAGTTCTCCACCTGAACCTCTCCGCTCACTCCCAGACACCGCTGGTGTCCTCGCTGAGCCACCTGGGCCCAGCACGACCAGGTAACCCGTCCCGGAGACAAGGTGCGAGGGGATGGCGGGAGGGAGGACGGGTCCTCTCTCAAGCCCAGGTCCCCGACATCACGGTGACCGCCTCTCGCGGCCGCTCATGGGTGTTCTTCGTTTCGGCACGTTTTTCTTGATCTATGACTCATAAATGGAGCACGGCTTTCAAGCAGATATTGAAACCCGACAGACTAGTGTTCTGTAAGTGCATTTAAGATTAGTTATTTCTTCCTTATCTACAGTAACAGCGCATTTCTCAGTGCCAGAGTTTTCTGCTTCAGCTCCGTCTCTCTCTGGCTCTGTCTCTCCGTCTCTGTGTCTCTCTCTTTGTCTCTCTCTGTCTCTGTGTCTCTCTCTGTCTCTGTGTCTCTCTCTGTGTCTCTCTCTGTCTCTGTGTCTCTCTCTGAATCTCTCTCTGTCTCTGTGTCTCTCTCTGTCTCTGTTTCTCCATCTGCATCTATTTTCTTCTAGAACTTTTGTGGGAGGAGCCAGAGATTTTTATTTTACTTTTATCCATCAGTTTCGCCTTTTTTTTGCATTGTGTAAACCATCAAATTTAATTCCTGCGTTAGCATTATTTCTTCTTTTTTCCAAAGAATTATTTTCCGCCTTTCAAACACGTACGTCTTCATCAAGGCTCGCGTGAACACGAGCTCTTTAAAGAACTCGGGCACCTATCCGGTTTCTCAATGACGTGCACTGCCAGTACTAGACTTCATTCTATACTTAAACGATTCTTCTCTTTGCTGTCTGTCCTATCATGCTTCTAATGGGAAGCTTAGTTATTATTTTTCTAAATGTCGACCGTTCTCTGGTTTCATTGGAGTACATGGCCCAATGCTACGTCTCCAGGAGCACCAGGAATGAGAGATTTCCAGTGTCGCAGCAGAAAAAGGCTGCCAGCTGGTTTCGTGTGCACGTGCGTGTCCTGAAGTGTATGTTTTATGGCCGTCTGAACTTGAGG
>NW_011889732.1:38168-40913 GCF_000151845.1 Pteropus vampyrus
GGGTTCCGGTAGGTCCCGAAATCACATAACGTACGTCACCCCGCCCTGAACACATTCTGACAGCGTGTTCTTTTCAACAGACTTGCGTGATTTTATTTGGCTTCTACATTTTTTTCAGATGGATGGTTTCTCATGCATATTTCTGTGTTTTTCTTTTCCAATATCATAAAAATACCACGCAAACTAGAAAAGATGAAGGACAACCAGCGAGCGTGCGTTTGCAAACAGCAGATCTTCCCGAGGTTCGTGCCGCGTAGGTGGACTCATTTTAGTAAACGCATAATGAGACGGTCTTATTATTCCATGACCTTTCAAGGTTTGAATGTGCCCACTTCGTTTTCCGAGATGCCGGAACTCGGGAAATGTCTTTTCGGGGAGAATGCTAAAACGCTGCTTTTCTAAAAAGTCTTCGCCACGGGGAGTGACTTTTTGACATCATTGCACTTTAAATGACGTGCCGTTCGAAGATGCTTTTATTTGAGCTTGTTGTGTTGCAGATAGCATGGCTTAATGGAAGTGAAAATGTGAAGGGAAAAGATTAAAATGTAAGAAAAAAAATACGGCTATTCACGGGGAAAAAGGCAGCAGATTTCTTTCTAGTTTTGAATTGCATCTGCCATCAACATGTTTTGTTAAACCCAATCAACGTAGCTTCTTAAATTTAAAAAAAAAAAAGAAAGTATTTTAGACTTATCGGGAGTGTCAAAATTTCCATGTTTCACAGCTTCAATAAGTGTGTGGCTTTCTTGTCTTGTGATTTTTTTTTAAATAGTCCATCTAATTGGTATCAGATGATAACTCCCTGTTGTTTAAAGGCATACTTTCTTAATTTGGGGGGTGCGAACAAATTCTTCTCACGGTAATAAAAAAATTACCCCTTTTTATGATTTGATCGTTTCCTTCTTCAGCGTTCTCTTATCGATGTGTAGGAGGAGCTCCTTAGCGAGGCGCGAACGTAAGTCTCAGTCTGTGCCTATGGCTTACCTGGTGACGTGGTTTACGGCATCTTCTGTGACACAGGGACGTTGCGGCCGTCCTGCAGTGGGCACGGCGATCTTTTCCTGACCTAGGGTTTGTGTGTTCGCCGTCTGCCGATAGATTTACTTACCACCTCCGTTCATGTACTTCTGTCTAATTGTTTGGTCCGTTTCTTTGTCACGTTTTTCCATTCCCCAGAGTTTTAAAAGTAATGTGACTCCGTACCTAAGCGTGCTCGGACACCCAGAGTCAGTCCTGCCCCTCACTGTTTTCTCGTAGGCTTTTTTTTTTCTTTTCGCCATAGTATGAGTTTATTTTTATTCCTTCATCTATGGCCGGTCCCTCTGTAATTACCTTAAACACTCTAATGTCTCACGATTCAGTAGGAGAATTTCTTTAACTTTATTAGCCTCTCCCCAAATACCATTGGCGGATTCCGCACACGTGCCCCCTGTCTGAGATTGGACCAGCTTCCCAGCTTCAAGAGATATGCCGTTGCGATTATGACAGGTGATTTGCGATGAATTCATAGCTCAATTTGCAGATAATAAACATCTCTAAAGATAGTGAAGTGTCCCCTTAGCGCACAGAGTCTATCTGTCTATTCATTTGTCGCAGCTTTTATGGTTTTCATTAAGGTATATTCCGTTCCCTACATAATCGGCCTTTATGTGATATGATAGGTGTGTGTTCGCTGCTCGTACTGGAATTTTACTGTAATTCTAACGTAATGCGTGTTAAACGGTGTTTTCTAATCATTTCTTGCTGGTATAAAGGATGCAAATGGATTTTTTTATGTGGCTCTTATATTCAGCAGCTTGATGGAACTTTCATCTTAATAGATTCTCTAAAGATCCTCTTGGAATTTCTTCGTAGATAATCATATTGTCTGTGCATAACTCTCATTTTCTTCTGTCCTATATGCTTTTCACACCCGTTTTGAGTATTTCTGTCTGATTGCCTGGCTAGCCTTTCCCGTGCGTTTGGCTGGATAGCGTGCCTAGAATGTTATCAAATGCCGTTCAGGTCTTCACTGTGGCTGACGGTTGGATTCACTGAGCTGTTAAAAAGTGTCTTGTATACATGGTTATGTGGTCAATCACGTAAGGGAGGAAAACCACTTGGCTTCTGTGACTGAGGGTGTGCAAACTGAACTGACCAAGGACGAACCAACAGAAGAACATCATACACACATGGCAGCTCCCCGAATATTGGCTCGGGACGTAGCTAGAACTGAGTTTGCATCCTGTCTCCGTAGGGGAAGGGGGTGGGGGCAGCACTTTTGCAAAAGCCAATCCTGTGTAGGGGAGAGAGAAGGGGCCCGCGCGGGAACGCCTGAGCGGCTGTGCGCATTCGTGCCAACGCTCTGATGGTTTGTCTTCCCGGGACTGTGCTGATGCGACTCGCGTGCCCCGGTAGAAGAAGCCCGTCTTGAAGGAGAATTTATAGCAGTTACGATCTTTGGGCTGGATCTGTGTTTAGTCAAAGAGAGCAGAGCTCAGAAAACGCCTTTTCCTGCCACTCCAATGTCTACAGCTCGCAGTGACTGGGGTGCCGGGGGGGCCGCACCCCGGCTCCACTCGACCACGGACGGTAGCAAATGGAACTGGAGCCCCGTTTTTATGTGAACGATGAGTGCGCCTCCGAGCCTCCCCCTGCCCGTGGAGAACGGCCTTCCGCCTCGCCCCGGGGAGCCCGGCCCAGAGGTCAGCGCACGGACCCCGCCTGGCCCTCGGCCCGCACCAGCCCGGCCCGGCCCCTGCTGTG
>NW_011889732.1:42620-46104 GCF_000151845.1 Pteropus vampyrus
ACGGGGACAAATAAACGTGCTTAAGCGTCCACACTATGACAGCCTGAGCAGACGAACACAGCCTACGTCTCCGGGTGTCACACAGGCTGCAGTGCAGGTGTCGGCCAGCTAAGTTCCCACGGGAAGCTTTTCCGGGGAGAGGGTCACCCCCGAGCTCCCTCAGGTTGTCAGCAGTCATCATCCCCTGAGGTCGTAGGACTGAGGCCGCGATCTCCCGTTGGCTGTCAGTGGGGGCCCAGCTCCTAGAAGCTCCCTGTGCCCACAGCCCCTTGTCACGTGGTGCTGTCCACGGACCCTCAAGACCCGGCAACGTAGCTCCTCTGATCCAGACATGGCGGAAAGGGACCCAAGCCGACAACAGTGACGTTTCCTCCCACAGAAGGTCGAAGTGGGGGGTGGGGTCTCCCATCCTGGGGCCACAGCGTCTGCCTTCTCGGAGGACAGAGGTGAACACGTTCCAGGGAGAAGCAAATTCAGAGACTCGGAAATGTGCGATGGGGGAAAGCAATGTCACGCGCGACTCCGTGACACGCTCACACCGGCTGACGATCGCGTGAATCCGTGACATGCTCACACCGGCTGACGATCACATGCGAGTCCGTGACATGCTCACACTGGCTGACGATCACATGTGACTATGACACGCTCACACCGGCTGACGATCACGCGTGAGTCTGTGACACGCTCATACCGGCTGACGATCACCTGCGACTCCGTGACACGCTCACACCGGCTGTCAGCATGTGGACCCTCCTCCAGCACGTGCGCGTGCCCCAGGGTCGGCTGGCACAGCAGGGTGTTGGCTCTGCCCGGTGCCCACGTCACCTGGAACTGCCCATCGGACAGCCCCACGACAAACAGGTGGCGGCAACGGTTCCTTTTGTCCCGCTTGGTAATAATGGCACCGCCCAAGCGCTATGCACCCCTTGACGCCGATGCTCCCCGCTGGGCGTAGATGAAGCGGATGGGGTAACGTAGGTCATGCCAGACCCGAGGGGCAACAGCAGCTTTACATGCAGACCAGGGGGCTGTCTTTACAGACTCCCTTATGCTGCACGCGGGGGGCACGAGAGCCCCGAATTGCACCTCGAGTGTACGTCCTGCAAACGCTCCTCTGACCAGTGGCTTGCAGCGTGGGTGAAAGTCAGGTGCTCCCGTTCCTGGGTTGCTGGAGATGAGCTCATCCGATCGGGTCCCACCAATGCTGGACATCGCCTGGACGGCAGGCGGGACTCCTTGGCCAGGTTTCAAACATAGAGCGTGTGCCGGCGTCTCCAAGGCAGCTTTCGGAATGACGTTCGGTTTCTGCGCGTGTGCCTCACGTTTGAGCAAATAAAGGAGCTTTATAAATAAAATGCATGTGAGTGCCGTCGTCGAAGCCGCTTGTCCAGCACGTGGCGGGAACATCGTTTTAAGGGCCCCGGTCGGAGATAACGAGCTCCGCTCAAGCACCCTCGGTAGGACGCCTCTCAGAACTAGGACACGCGCTGTGCCCAGGGAGGAGAGCTCACCCCTGTGACTGAGGACGCTTAGACTCGAGAGGCTGCAAATAGCTCCTCTACCGAGCCTGTGAGCACGGTGACGTGCCACGTTCCCGTGGCTCAAGCGCGCCGCTGAGCAAGGCCCTCCTGTGCTCTGGGAACCGAGAAGGGATTGTCAGAGATAACAGCCCGTGGGCCAGGTCTTAATGTCTGCGGAGAACTTGGAGAAACACACACAGCAAGTGCAGCGTGGGGACGTTTGACATGGAGCCTGCGCGGGGGGGACTGGCCGTCTCAGCGGGGTCACGGATGGACGGGATGCAGGTTTGGGGCATGGGACACAGTCGGCCCATGTGCCGAGACGTGAGACAGGGAGCCGGGCCCGGGCCGGACGCTGGGGCGTGCCGGGTGCCGCGTGAGCAGCTGCGGCTTCATTTCGTAGGCAGCACGGCGTCCCTTGGGGATTTGAGTAAGGAAGTGGCTTTCTCTAATCCTGATCTCTTAAGAGGATGATTCCAGCGGGGCTGGGAGAAGCTTTGGGCCGATTCTCTACTTTTCAGACCTTCCAGTGCCTTGAGCGCTGCTCACCCGGTAGTGTTTCGAGAGAGACGACTCTTTGTCCCCGAGGTCTTGCCGACAAAATCGTTCCCTGTCGGTCCTGACACGGGGGACAGAGGACGGGGCGTTGGCTGCATTTGCGGCCGTCTCTACGTCCGGATTTCTGCTGCATGGCCAGCTGAGCGAAGGGGTCCTGATCGCTCCCTCCTACACATCTCAGAGGGGGCGGCGGGAAGAGAGCACCTGTGGGCAGCACCTCGAGCCAGGTGAGGCTTCCCCGCCGCTTGCTGGCGCGGTTCATCCTCTGAGGCTCGTGTGCGGACCCCGAGCTTAGAGCCGTTGGCTGGAAACGGACCGTGACAAAAACGAGCAGTCGGGAACGCATCAACTGTTGACTGGCAGAGGTCGTGTGATGACCTGGTCGAGAGCCACGGGAAGCACTGAGCCTTTCCCGCCGTAAGGTAACGCGCCAGGGGAATGCAACTGTGACACAGGTTAACATCGGGATGCCGCCGGCTCACTCGTGTGGGCGGTACGTTTCCTCAGGGCCCCCGAGGACTGCACAGGCATCATGACCCTAATGTCCCCAGCACTCGTGACAGCTCCCCGATGGGCGTGGGGCCTGGGTGTATGGGCCGGAGAAACAACAGGGTCACAGACACCAAGCGTCCGACCTCGGGCTGCGCGTCTCGTTCCAACCAGGCAGGCGGACGAGTGTTTTAATTGGGAAAAGTCTCCGTACACAGCTGTCGTCGCACGGCCTGGGGGAGGGGACGGTGGTCCCCGGAGCAGGACCACAGGCGCTTGGCGGTTCGGAAGAATTCTTTCCGGGAGAGCGACAGCACCCGTGACCGCCTTCGGGAACGAGACGTAAACGGGGCGTCCGTCTCCGCGTTCGGCGGTCGGAGGAGCCCCTAAACTCTTTTACGAATTGGGCCAGTCTGGGGGGGCAGTAGGAGGCGCGTTTTCTGGACCATCCAGCCACGATCGCAGTAAACCTCTCGGTTCCGAGGAGACATCATCAGACGTGAGCCGTGAGATGACAGAGTCGCACGCAAAGGGAGACGGGAAATTAGGTCACGAGAATCATGACAGACCGTTGTCCCTTCTCTACGAGGTTGTGAATGAGGGGCCAGGTCCACAGGCCGGCGTGAGAGGCCGTTCCTGACCGCGGCTCCAGCTGCCACGTCGCCCTGTGCCGTGCTGGGAAGGGGCGCGCGGTCGTGGCACGCGCCCGGCACGGAGCTCTCCAGAGCCGCTCGCTCCGATCCCTGCTCCGTGGCGGGCTCCAGCTCGCCTTCCGATCAGACCGCGTCCTGTCACCGACGTGCATTTGGCTGCGCTTGGCAAAGCGGCGAGAAAAGGCACGTGGAGTGACCGTTGCCGTTTCGACGTTGCTTTAAACGTTTCGATCGCCGCCGGGACACACACTCACATCGCCGTGT
>NW_011889732.1:47589-50063 GCF_000151845.1 Pteropus vampyrus
CCCGATTCCGGGAAACCCACTTTTCCCAGCTTCGCCCCCACTGCGTGCTGTGGCTCTTCCGGGGGGTGATGTGAGCAAAGAGGGCCCGGCGGCTCGTTCTGTCTGCTTTTGGCTGTTCACATCGCTCATCCGGACCCACGGCTTCCGCTGAAGCTGCAGAGAGCTCCGTGTCTTTGGAGCGGAGGGAAGAAGCTGCAGGCCGTCTGAGAACAGGAACCTGCGTAGGCCCCAAAGGGGGGTGTCCGTCCGCTTTCTGGGTCCGTCCTGCTGTCCTGGGCCACACACCCAAAAGGACGACCTCGCGTCTTACACCTCGAGCACGTAACTGCTCGTGAGAGGGGCTTCTGGCGCCTTCGTTACAGTGTGTACGACCTGCACGTCTACCGAAACAAACGTAACGATCACTCCGTATTGGAAAAAATTGTCCCCCCCCTCCGCCCCCAGGGGAATTTTCAGCTAAGCCCTTAATCTCGGTTTTGAATTAACAAGTAAATCGGCTTCATCTCTGTCCATCGCGTTTGTTTCTATGGTAATCGACTCACAGGTGGAGGAGAATTGTAACTGGACTTACGGGGACGGAAAACCATCTAAAGAATCTGATGCTGTTACAGATCGTGAAATTAAAGCTCACAGTCCGGGGGCCACTCACCCGCGTCCTGTCATTTCTCTGTGCTTAACCTGTCTTCGGGTGCATTTTACAAAATAAGAGTATGAGAAAATCACGTCTGTCTTATTGATTTCGCAGACACGTTTCGAGCTCAATATGAGCATTGAACGTGAAATCGCTTTGCAGGAACTCACGACCGCCTTCACTCCTGTCATTAACCCTCGATACTGGAAAATTTTCACCGAGTGTGGTCCAAGGACCTACGAATGTCCCGGGCCCTGGAGGGGATGCTCCTTAGAAACGCGAATGAGCCCGTCAGCTGCCCGCACACCGTGACTGACGGACTTGAGAATATGTCTTCCCAAATGTGTCCAGAGCGTCCGACCAGCGCCGAAGCCTTTCACGGTCTTCCGCAGCCCCCCGGCCTGTTGTGGGGGGCACGTCGCCAGCGGCCGGCTCCATGTCCCCGCGGTGGGGCCGGCGGTCTGCATCCACGGGCGCCTCGCAGCCCAGTTCCTCACCGTCCGTCACTGTCCGCTTTGCCACCAGCACGGTCAGCGTTAACAAAGTGACTTTGTAAGAAGGACGATGAATGTGAGAAAACTCTGCACGTTAAGACTAAGAGGCCTTTACGTGCACCTCGGAGGCGGGGGGTGCTGAAGGGTACGGGCTCCGTGCGCACGGCAGGCCTGGGGAGACGCCGGCCAGCAGGCTGGGCAGCACTGCCAGGGACCCGCGTCCTCAGTGTCCCCAAAGTCCACCTCTTTGTTTTCAGTCGGCGCCTTCGAGAGTCACCGAGCTCTCCTTCCGCAATGCCAGCTGCCCTGATGGAAAGGTGGCCGGAACGTTCCCTGGCCTGGGCACCCCCGCTGAGCTGGCCTCGTGAACGACAGTCAGATGGTCCCGAGATGCAGGGTACCAGGGTCGGATGGCAGAGACGGTCACCCCGCGTCCTGGTTCAGAGCGACGCTTCTCCAGCGCGTGCTCGCCATGTGCCTAGGGCAGGGGACATTGATCATGCGTGCCTGCCTCGTGGGGTTCTGTGACAGCAGACGTACTCACGTGGGGAAGGTGTTTGCGGGGAGTGGGGTGGGCCACACAGGAAGCAGGTCCCAGTTCCGAACTGGGGCATCGCGTATAACCATATCCAGCATCGGGGCCCCTTCCTACCCCGATCAGTGATCAGTATTTCCGACTTCATCTTCATGCTTATCACCTCCTAATAGAATGCAACATATATCTGTTGAGTTATTTAAAATTCCCTTCTCTTTACTTTTATTTATTTATTTTTAATCTTTCCTCCAACTTGCATTTCGAGCCAGGGGTTTTGCATTTTCTGCCTCACTGCATCCGGCAGAAAAACGATGCTCGCTTTGTGGAATTCCTGGCCATCGACTAGTCCGCCGGGAGAGGAAATGAAGGACTCACGAGGGAGTGAATGGGCGTGGAGCCGCGCGGCGCTGAGCCTCAGCCTTGTCTCTCCGGCTGGCCGACGCAAAGTCTGCGTCTCCGGTTTTGAAGAAATCCTTGCATGGTTTGGCGTCAGAGCGTTGAAAAGTGCGTCAAGGGGTAGAAAAGCTTTCCAACGTTCCATTCGGATGCAGGCGTATACATGCTCGCGGGGGATCTGGGATGGGGACATTTCGCACATACTTTTCACTCTGAGGAAATTTCTAGAAGACTTAAAGAAATTCGACATGGACATAGAGCTGTGACGAATCTCTCCAGGGTTAAGCTGGAACGCTGTTCTGCGAAGCGGTGGATTTCATTTACTGTCATTGGGATTTTGTCTGTCGTTATTCTGAGCCGAGCGTGAGCTCGTGTTCTCAGCGTGGAAGAGGCCAGCTTCGGGGGGCCAGAAAGTGCC
>NW_011889733.1:0-352 GCF_000151845.1 Pteropus vampyrus
ACAAAGGAACAGGAAAAACAAACAGATCATGGACATGGATTATATGCTAGTGGTTAACAGAGGGTAGGGGTTGGGGGTGGAGGAGGGAGGTAGACAGGGTAAAGGGGGTCAAATATGTGGGGCTATGGGGAAGGTGAAGTGGATCAAATATATGGTAGCTGAAGGAAACTGGACTTTGCATGGTAAACACACAAAAGAGTATATAGATGTCAAATTATAATGTACACCTGAAAATTATATAATCGCATTAAACAATTTTTCTCCAATAAACTTAATTAAAAAAAAAACTAACTGTGGGGCCTCCCCTGGTGTCAAACTTATCAACTGTAAATAGGAGAGTTTATGACCAGAA
>NW_011889733.1:402-2400 GCF_000151845.1 Pteropus vampyrus
AAACTTATCAACTGTAAATAGGAGAGTTTATGACCAGAAAAATAAAACCAACAGAAAAATGAAATGGTGCTCAACATAACTGACCATCAGGGAAATGCAAATCACATTAGTATATCATTTTATTCCTAATTGAATGACTATTACCAAAAAGAAAGACAAGCGTTGGCATGGATGTGGAGAAAAGGGAACCCATGTGCACTGTTGGTGGGAATAAATATTGGTACAGACATTATAAGAAACAATAAGGAGGTTCCTTAAAAACTTAAAAATTACTAAGTAAAAGAGAACTGCCATAAATATATGCTGTATCTTGTCAAATGCTTTTTCTACATCTACTGCTATGATCGTATGATTTGATTCTTTATTTTGTTTTTGTGGTGTATTACATTGATTAATTTGTGCATGTTGAACCACCTTTGAACCCCTGGAATGAAGCCTACTTGATTGTGTTGTATAATCTTTTTAATGTACAGTTGTATTCAATTTTCAGTATTTTGTTTAGGATTTTGCATTTGTATCAATCAGAAAAGTTAGTTGATTGTTTTCTTTTTGAGTGTTATCTTTACCAGGTTTTAGTATTAGGGTAATATTGGCCTTATAGAATGAGTTAGATTTTACCAATGAATCCATCTGGTCCTGAACTTTTATTTATTAGGACGTTTTTGATGACAGTTTCAATTTTCTCACTGTCGATTGGTCTATTTAGACTTTCTAGTTCTTCTTGATTCAGTCTAGGAAGGTCATCAATTTCTAAGAACTTATCCATTTCTTCTAGGTTATTGAATTTGACGGCATAGAGTCTTTCATTGTATTCTTATATGATCCTTTGTATTTCTGTGGTATCTGTCATAAATTCTTACAAAAATGCACATACAAGGAAAATACCTTAACAGAATAAAAGCTATGTATGACAACCCCTCAGCTAATATCATACTTAATTGTGAAAAACTAAAAGCTTTTCCTGTAAGATCAGGAACAAAAAAAGAATACCTACTTTCACTACTGTTATTCAAGATAATATTGTAAGTCGTAGCCAGACCAATGAGGCAAAAGAAAGAAATAAAAGTCATACACATTGGAAATGAACAAGTCAACTTGTCACTTTTTGCAGACAATATGATTTTTTTAAACGTAGAAAACCCTAAAGACACCACCGAAAAGTATTAGAAACAATAAACAAACGCAGTGAAGTTGCAGGATACAAAATCAATGTACAAAGATCCATTGCATTGCTATACACTAACGATGAAGTTTCAGAAAAAATTATTAAATATATCAATTATTTTTGCAGTTGCAACCAAAAAAATACAGTACCTAGGAATAAACCTAACAAAAGATGTTAAGGACCTATATTTTGAATCTATAAGACATTATTAAAATAAATTAAGGATGTGGTACATATATACAGTGGAATTTTACTCATCCATAAGAAAAGATGAAATACTGCCATTTGCAACAACATGGATAGATCTTGACAGTACCATGCTAAGTGAAATAAGTCAGACAGAAAATGTTGAGAACTATATGATTTCACTCATATGTGAGATGTAGAACCGAAAGCAACAAATGAACAAAACAAGCAAACAAAAACTCGTGGACACAGACAGCAGTTTAGTGGTTACCAAAAGAAAAAAGGGAATGAGGGGAGGTAGATAAGGATAAAGGGGGTCAAATATATGGTGCTGGAAGGAGCTTTGACTTTAGGTGGTGAACACACAATGCAATATACAGATGATGTACTAAAGAATAGTATACTTGAAAACTATATAATGTTATTAATCAGTATCACCCAAATTAACTTAATAAAAGAAACAAAACATTAAAGAAAACCCAAAGAAAATGAAGATATTCCATGTTCATTGATTAGAAGAATCAACATAGTTAAAATTATTTTAACCTTGCCATATTACCCAAAGGAGTATACAGATTTAATGCAATCTGCATCAAAATCTCAATGATCTTTTTTGTAAGTTTACTCTATATTTTAATTATATCTAT
>NW_011889733.1:2617-4148 GCF_000151845.1 Pteropus vampyrus
GATAATACCAATGGTATTTTTTAAAGAAATAGAACAAACAATCTTCAGATTTGTATGAAATCATGAAAGGCCCCAAATAGCCAAAGCAATCCTGAGATAAAAGAACATGGATGGATCTTGATATTATCACGCTAAGCAAAATAAGTTCGACAGAAAAAATTGAGAACTTTAGGATTTCACTCATAAGTGGGATATAAAACTAAAGCAACAGATGAAAAATACAAACAAACAAAAACTCATAGACAGAGACACCAGTATAATGGTTACCAGAGGTGAAGGAGGGAGTGGCGAGGTAGATAAGGGTAAAGGGGATCAACTTTATGTCAACTTTATGGTGATGGAAGATTTGACTTTAGGTGGTGAACACAAAATGCAATATAGATGATGTATTATTGAACTGTATGCTTAAAAGATATAATTTTAATAACCAATGTCATCCATATCAATTTAATTAAAAATGTAAAATAAAAAAATAGAACTAAGATATGTCCAGCAATGCCATTTTTGTGTATATCTGTGAAGAAAATGAAATCAGTATCTCAAAGAGGTATCTGCTCTTCCATGTTCATTGCAGTATTATTCACAATAGGAAAGATTTGGAAACAACGAGAGTATCTGTTGACAGAAAACTAGATAAAGCAAATGTTATCTCTATCTATCATCTATCTATCTATCATCTATCTATCTATCTATCTATCTATCTATCTATCTATCTATCTATCTATCTATCTCTATCTATCTATCTATCTATCTATCTATCTATCTATCTATCTATCTATCTATCATCTATCTATCATCCATCCATCCATCAATCAATCAATCATCTATCATCTATAAATCAATCAATTATATATCACTTATCTATCATCTATTTATCTGTTTATCATCTATCTACATATACACACAATGGAATATTATTCAGTCATAAAAAGAAAGAAACTGCCATTTGAGATCATATAGATAAACCTGGAGGTTATTATGTTTACAGAAATAAGTCAGTCACAGAAAGACTAGTATGATCTCACTTATATGTGGAATCCAAAAAAATCTAACTCATAGAATCAGAGAGCAGAGCTATGGTTGTAAGGGGCTAGGGTGAAGGAAATGGGAAGCTGTTGGTTAGAGCACTAACTTTCAGTTATAAGATGAATAACTTCTGGAGATCTAAGGTACAACATGAGGACTATAGTTAATAACACTGTATTGCATACTTGAAATCTGTTAAGAGAGTAGATATTAGGAGTTACCACACACACACAAACACACACAGTTGCACAAACACACAGAGTAACTATATGAAGTGATGGATGTAATATTAACTTGACTGTGGTAATCTTTTCACAGTGTATATATGTATTAAATCATCACATCGTATAATAAAAGAACTTCATGTTTTACTATGTATATATATACACATATAATTTTAGTTTATCAATCATACTTTATTAAAGCTTGGAAAAAGTAAAACAATGAAGTAGTATTATCACACCATGACAGAATAGAGTCCAAAAATATCAGAGCAGTACCACAC
>NW_011889733.1:9293-12311 GCF_000151845.1 Pteropus vampyrus
TTTTTTTTCCAACTCCCTCACTGGGCCCTGGACCAGTATGTCTGCATCATCTGGGAGCTTATATGCAAATGTTCAGCTCCTAATCCAGATCTGCTGAATAGGCACCTCTGCATCTGTATCTTATGTAGCTTTAGTTTAAAAGACATCCAGGGTCTTTCACCAAACACCGAAATTAATTAAAAATGGATTAAGAACTTGAATATAAGACTTGAAACTATAAAATGCATTGAAGAAAACATAGGAACAAAACTCAAGGATCTGGAACTTAAAGAGGATTTTATGAATTTCACCTGAAAGGCAAAGGAAGTAGAAACTAAAATTAATGAATGGGCCTACATCAAACTACAAAGCTTCTGCTCAGAAAAAGAAATGATCAACAAGGTAAATGAAAAACCATCTGAATGGGAAAATATTTTTGGAAGCAACATTTCTGATGAGAGCCTAATATCAAAAATATACAAAGAACTCATACAACTCAATAACAACAAAAAACAAATGATCTAATCAAAAAATTGGCTGAGGACTTGAACAGACACTTCTCCCTAGAGGACATACAAATGGCCAACAAAGATTTGAAAAGATTTGAAAAGATGCTCAGCATTGCTAGCTATTAGGGAAATGCAAATCAAAACCACAATGAGATGACATCCCACACCTGTCAGATAGCTATCATCAACAGGACAAATAATTATAAATGCTGAGATGATGCAGAGAAAAAGGAACTGTCTTACACTGCTGGTGGGACCGCAAATTGGTACAACCACTATGGAAAACAGTATGGAGATTCTTCAAAAAACTAAGAATTGATCTACCATATGATCCAGCAATCCTTCTACTGGGTATTTACCCCAAAGACATGAAAACCCATATCTGAAAAGATATTTGCACACTGATGTTTATAGCAGCATTATTTACAGTGACCAGGACATGGAAGCAACTGAAGTGTCCTACGATAGATGACTGGCTAAAGAAGCTGTGGTACATCTATACAATGGAATATTGCTCAGCCATAAGAAGAGATGAAATACTGCCATTTGCGACAACATGGATGGACCTTGAGATAATCATGCTAAGCGAAATAAGCCAGAAGAAAAAGTTGAAAATCACGTGATATCACTTATATGTGGGGTATAAACCTAAAAGTAACAAATGAACAGGACAAACAAAGAGAGAATCATGGACATGTACTATAGTCTAGTGGTTACTAGACCTTAGGGGATGGGAGAGGAGGGAGGAGGTAGATGGAGTAAAGGGGGTCAATATGGGGTGTAGGAGGAGGGTGAAGTGGGTAAAGGGAATCAAATATGGTAGCTGAAGGAAACTGGACTTTGGGTGGTAGACACAGTAGAATATACAGATGTCAAATTATAATGTACACGTGAAAATTATGTAATTGTATTAACCAAAGTTACCCCAATAAACTTAATTAAAACAAAATAAAATAAAATATCAAAAAAGTTTTTTTCAATAATAGTATATGGTAGTTTCAATTATTATCTTAATTTTGAAGGTGGGAAAACTGTCCAGGTGTATTTACATTGTTCTATTTGCATTTTTCCTCAAATCATAGTGTGAACTGCCAAAATAATGAATCTGAATTATCTTCAGTAGGTGAAGTAAGAGAATTGCAATCCCATGTCCTTCCTTCTCTCCAACCTTTCCATGGCTGACATCTGTTTTATCTCTACCACTGTCCCAAAGGTGATCGTGGACATCCAAACTCACAACAGAGTCATCTCCTATGGGGGCTGCCTGACTCAGATATCTTTTTTGATCCGTTTTGGATGTACGGATAGTATGCTTCGGACTGCGAAGGACTATGACCGCTTTGTGGCCATCTGCCACCCTCTCCACTAATCAGTCATCATGAACCCATGCCACTGCTGCTTCTTCGTTTTAGTCAGTCTTTTGAACTCCCAGCTGCACAATTTGATAGTGTGACAACTTACCTACTTCAAAGATGTAAAAGTTCTAATTTATTCTGTGACTCTTCTCAATTCCTTGGTCTTGTCTGCTTTGACACCTTCACCAATAACCTAGTCATGTATTTTGTTGGCTTTACCTCTGGTTTTCTCCCTATATCAGGAATCTTTGTCTCTTACTATAAAATTGTTTCTGAGAGATCCGTCAACAGATGGGAAGTACAGACCCTTCTCTACCTGTGGCTCTCACCTGTCTGTTATTTGCTTATTCTATGGAACAGGCATCGGAGTTTACCTTGGATCGGCATTGTTGCCTTCCTTCAGGAATGATGTGGTGGCCTCAGTTATGTACACTGTAGTCACCGCCATGCTGAACCCCTTCATTTATAGCCTGAGGGACAGGGACATTAAGAGTGTACTAGGGAGGTTCCACAGCAAAACCGTGTGGTTTTCATATCCGTGTAAATCTTTTGCTGGTTGGAAAACCCAGCAAAACCAAGCATGTAAACTGAATATTGTATCCTTGGTCACATTCTGTTTTAGGCTCATGGTTTTCATTCCTCCCCATCCTTCTCATATGAATGTAACTTCTTTCATTATGGGATCCTTGTACATCATAATGAATGCATGAGTGGCTCTCCTCAACCACTCTGTTATGCAGGTCAAATGCACGACTCTTATAATTTACTAAAACTCTACATTTTTTCCCAACAGTTTCTGCATATGTTCCACATAAATTTTGCATCCGTCAAATCTATTTATTCAGGTAATTTTTGAGGATGCAGGTAATTTCTGTGGATTTTATTGGAATCCCTTGAGGAGTTTTATAACTACTGATGACTGGGTCTATTGGAAGTGGTGATGATGAAGGTGTGACTTCCAGTTAACCCAAGAGCTGGTCCTGGGGAATCAGAGTCTGTTTATTTCTCTGTTCTTGGAATGTTTATTTCACTTGCCTACCCTCAGCTAGAAACTGGACCAAAGGTAGAACCTTGAACTTGTAATGCGTTGTTGAGACCATCTGGTGTTACACATGACGGAACTCAGTTGAGGCATGTATTATACATACATTTTTAAGATTTGGTGGGCAGATGTG
>NW_011889733.1:15566-16160 GCF_000151845.1 Pteropus vampyrus
TCATTAGTTTACAGGGACACAGCATTGTCCATATGGCTGGCATACACTGGGGGCTTTCATGCCTGAGCTTTCATCTTTTCTCGGGATTTTCATGTGGCTAAAGACATAAGTGAGATTCTGTCATTTCCTTCTAAGCACTCTTCCTAGAGTGACTACTTGAATCTCTCGATGGGTTGTGCGAACCTCTGATTTGCAGCAAAGGTGGATCAAAGTTAGAGATAACCTGGGGCCGTTAGAGTTGGTATCTGAAGTGAGGGAGAAAGTGTTCTCGTGGATCTGAGCCCTTAACCTGTGAAATATGACACTCCACGTATATCGTGTCGGAATTGATTTAAATCATAGGACACTCAACTGGTATCAGGGATAACTGCTTGATATGGGGGATCCTAGCCCTCACATTTGATGACCAGAAGTGTCAGAAGTGAAATGTTCTATGTAAAGTAAATGAGATATGAAGGAGGTAAAAAACTGGGCAGGTTTTTCCATACAGGGCCAAAGATTTTTTTATTTTTCTACTTTTTATTTTTTTAATTTAATTTTATTAGTTTTAAGTATACAGTACATTGGTTAGGCGTTTATATAATTTGTAAAATG
>NW_011889733.1:16210-17623 GCF_000151845.1 Pteropus vampyrus
GCCTGCATCAGGAGATCCATGCCTGAGTGTCTTCCTCCCAATCCTGATGACAGGGCCTCCTCAGCCCTCATCATTCACCAGGCAGAAGAAGGCAGTGAACCTAAAGTCCCAGGTCATGGCCCTGCAGAGATACAACACAGAACAGTAAGTGCCAAGGGGGATGGTGGGTGGAGGAGGTATTATGGAGAAACTTGTTTTCTTACTATCCAGACAGCAGGACAAATGAGACGGTCAGACAGGGGAGCATCAGTATGCAAATTTTCAGCTCAGAGGCCTATAAAGTTTATGGTACCTTTTTTTCTGTTGGGGATTTCAGAATTCTCTTTTAGACTTCTGCTCTTTGCCACTTCCTTTCCTAGCTTCCAAAGTCATTGACCATACCTGAGCAGGAGATGGATCCCAAAATGATCACAAACGCTGTGATTGTGATCATGATGGCGATAAGGAGAGTAACCACAATATCACAAAACTTTATTGAGGTTATACTTGTCTCAGGCTCAGAGGTATGTGGTATGTAGCCTTAATTTTAAATTTGCCTGATACCCCAAAGTTGAGGTACACACATTATTGTTATTTTACAATTGAGGAAAGGGAACAGAATTCTTATTTAATTTAAAGCAGGTCCTTGAGAAAAAAGAGTGAAGTCAGAGGTGCATCTGAGCAGTGATATCTATTTGCAGGGTGCAGGGTACAGGACAATATCTTTCCATACGATTTAGGTTCGTGTGGCTATCGAGCCCTTGATATGTGGCTACTTCAAATGAGATATTTTATCAGCATAAAATATTAGATTTTTGAAGATGTACAAGACAAAAATGCAAAGAATCTCAATTTTGTGTGAAATTATAATATTCTTGGTATAATGGGTTAAGTAAAATGTTAAAATTGAAAGGAATCAACAAACCACAAACCTACTCAACCTTCCCTTTCCATGTCACTGAAGGCAGAATGACAGCAGGAAAGTGATTGAGTCTTGTTTCTTTCTTTCTTCCTTTATTTTCCATAGCAGCTTTTATTTGCATATCCAAAAATGGAAAACAAACCAAATGTCCTACAACAGGTGAAAAGTTAAACACAATTTGGTACATCCATACCATGGAATACTAGTAAGCAATAAGAAAGAACAAACCGTTGATACACCCAATAACTTGGCTGGATCTTAAGAACATTATGCTGAGTGAAAAAAGCCAGTTTCTACATATTACTTTCTGTATGGTTGCATTTAAAGAACAGTTTCAAAATGACAAAATTAAAGAGATAAAGAACACATCAGTAGTTGCCAGGGGGCAGGTGTGGGGAGGGAAACAGTAACAATAAGGGGGCAGCATGAGGAACTTCCATGTAGTGATGGCACAGTTCTGTCTCTTGACTGTGGTCATAGTGATCATACAAATCTATATAAGTAATTAAATG
>NW_011889733.1:17673-18076 GCF_000151845.1 Pteropus vampyrus
TTTTAATCACTGAGTGATATTTCATTGTACATATGAACCATAACTTCTTTATCCAATCATTTGTGAATGGACATTTAGGTCGCTTCCATATCTTGACTATTGTAAATTGTGCTGTAAGGCCAAAGATTTAATTTAATTATAATTTAGTCAGAGTGTCCGTAGCCTTTCATGGATTTTTGAGGGCAATGGGTACAACTGCAAAAGAGAATTTAGACAAGGCAATAGTCCACAATGATAAGGGTGAGGCATAGATGTCTTTTATTTTTATATTTGAGATCCCCCCTAAGATATAGAGGTTACCTAGTGAAAATTTAGTGGGATCCATATATATTATTGTAATTTGAGACACGGTATTGGTAGAGGACATGAGATTTTGCCAATTGCTGCATCAGATGATATTAAA
>NW_011889733.1:18522-21074 GCF_000151845.1 Pteropus vampyrus
ATATTTAACATTTCTCTTGCTAGAGAAACTCAAATCAGTATCTTCAGGTTGAGGGACTTTCTCCGTGATGATGGTTCCTTCGTAAGGTTTATGTACCGTGTGCTTAAATCAGGTTGGAATTAAGCCTTTTGCTGTGCCACGGAATGCCACGGTGCCATCCAAATACCCTGAGGATCCAAATCTTTGTCAAGACAGAGGCATGGGTAATAGCAGCAGCAGCAGATATATTTAAAGGTTCTGAAAGCTCTCTGTGCTTAGGAGTGCAAATCTCAGCATGACCCATAATAGCTGCATTTCTTTCTCTCTCCTCTCCTCCCTTCTCCCAACTCCTCCCTTCTCTTTCCTTTTCTCTCTCTCTTGTCCTCTCTCTCTCTCTCTGTTTCTCTCTCTGAGACCAATTCCTTTTAATGACTCTATTTCTCTCTCTCTCTCTCTCTCTCTCTCTCTCTCTCTTTCTCTCCCTCTGCCTAATTCCTTTTAATGACTACTCTTTTGTGAGAACCACCCCAATGGACCTATACTGCACACAGGGTAAACTCTTTCCCCTGAGCACCATAGGGGCCAGTGCATGGTTGAATCAGGGTAAGAATCCTTCCCCTGACCCTAATGTCACTCCTATCTTCATCCTAAGACACAGATAGGTCTGGGACATGACAGAAGACCCAGGGCCACATTAAGGAAAGATCCATCTCCATAGTTTTGTCTCTATTAGGTAAGTAATATAGAAACTTCTAAGTGAGGTTAGTAAGATCTCTAAGAAAAGATTGGAAAGACCCAATAAATGCAGCACAATGCAGCGCTGTCCAAAGTGCAAGCTTGCCATCACGCAGCAGAGCTGGAGCAAGAAAAGACACTGTTGATGCTGGTGGTCCCTGTCTCCACACCTCACTCACCGCAACAAGTGAGTGCTCTGCAGGAATAGGATGAGCTCTCACCTCAAAATTGGCTTATATATTAAGGCTGAAAATGCTACACATTCAAGAGCATATAAAAAGTTTTATTCTTCATATGGGTATCTCCCTTTCTGGAGGAAGCCTAGAAGCCTATATAAGCTGTTCTGCAATGTCATGAGAGGTCAAGGAAAGTGGCTGTTTTTTTTTTTAATTGTGGTTATGGTGTGAGTTCAGAGTGAGAGTTTCTACATATGTGAGGTTTGAATTCTCTTGCTGTCACTAAAGGAGGAAAGAGTCAGCCTTACTAAAAATTGAGATATCATTGACACATAGCATATTAGTTTCAGGCATACAACATAATGATTCAATATTTGTATATATTACAAAATAATGACCACACAGGTCTAGTTAAGACTGGTCACTGAACATAGTTACAAATTTTTTATTATAATGAGAACTTTTAGGATCTACTCTCTTAGGTGCTTTCAAATACAAAATATAATATTATTAATTATAGTCAACATGCTGTACATTACACACCCATGACGTTTTTATTTTATAACTGGAGGATCAAGCTTTCTTATCAAGTAGTCCAGATGTTGGCAGAAGGGGAAGAGGAAGAGGAGTGGTTGAAATTGGTAGTGGCCAGATATCACACACACACACATACACACAAAAATGGAATCAGACACTTTTTACATAACTCTTATAGTATGTTTATAAATAGTCCAAATCAAGAGAATTATTTGCACTGCATTTGGATAAAATAAAATACATTGGATTGCTTATTAGTGTCCTTTAATTAAAGAAACTAATAAAGAACTGTTTTTTCTTCTTGAGGGAGGAAGATATTTCTCATTGCTTTCCTTCATAGGAGGGAACTGATAGGTTACTATGTTTATGGAATTTTAAATCTATAAATAACATTTCTCCTCTAATTTCCCTAGCTCAGCTTTTCCAAAGGGATGCATGTAGTAACAGCTTAATGCAAATCCAATGTGAAAAGAGTTCTCAGAATAATGTTTGTCATAACCGAGAAATACCACAGAAAAAGTATGGTCTTCAATTGTGAATATTTTATTTATGAATTACTTAAATCCAAAATATAGACACACGGAAGGATACTTGTATACTTTTTTCATTTATACCAAACCTTCTTTATTTTCCAAAAGGTGTCTGTGCTCTGTGGAACCACAGAACATAACAGGTGTCTTGAAATTTCTCCTCCTGGGACTCTCAGATGATCCAGAACTGCAGCCTCTAATTTTTGGGCTCTTCCTGTCCATGTACCTGGTCACCATCCTGGGGAATCTGATCATCATCCTGATTGTCAGCTCTGACTCCCACCTCCACACCCCTATGTACTTCTTCCTCTCCATCCTGTCCATGGCTGATATTGGTTTTACTTCTACCACCATCCCCAAGATGATTTTGGACATTCAAACTCACAGCAGAGTCATTTCCTATGCTGGTTGCCTGATTCAATTGTCTTTTTTTTGTCTCTTTGTATGTCTGGACAGTACACTTCTAACTGTGATGGCCTATGACCGGTTTGTAGCTATTTGTTACCCCCTGCACTACCCGGTCATCATGAACCCCCGCCTCTGCAGCCTGCTGGTTCTAGGGTCCTTTTTGATTAGCCTTATGAACTCTCAGCTG
>NW_011889733.1:21124-25503 GCF_000151845.1 Pteropus vampyrus
ATTTATACCAAACCTTCTTTATTTTCCAAAAGGTGTCTGTGCTCTGTGGAACCACAGAACATAACAGGTGTCTTGAAATTTCTCCTCCTGGGACTCTCAGATGATCCAGAACTGCAGCCTCTAATTTTTGGGCTCTTCCTGTCCATGTACCTGGTCACCATCCTGGGGAATCTGATCATCATCCTGATTGTCAGCTCTGACTCCCACCTCCACACCCCTATGTACTTCTTCCTCTCCATCCTGTCCATGGCTGATATTGGTTTTACTTCTACCACCATCCCCAAGATGATTTTGGACATTCAAACTCACAGCAGAGTCATTTCCTATGCTGGTTGCCTGATTCAATTGTCTTTTTTTTGTCTCTTTGTATGTCTGGACAGTACACTTCTAACTGTGATGGCCTATGACCGGTTTGTAGCTATTTGTTACCCCCTGCACTACCCGGTCATCATGAACACCCGCCTCTGCAGCCTGCTGGTTCTAGGGTCCTTTTTGATTAGCCTTATGAACTCTCAGCTGCACTGCTTGTTGATGTCACAACTTTCCTTTTGCACAAATGTGGAAATTCCTCATTTCTTCTGTGACCCTCCTCAACTCCTCAAGCTGGCCTGTAATGATACCTCCACCAATAACATATTAATCTATATTTTTGGTGCCATCTTTGGTGGAATTCCACTCTCAGGGATCATTTTCTCTTACTATAAAATTGTTTCCTCCATTCTGAGAGTCTCATCATCAAGTGGGAAGTATAAAGCCTTCGTTACCTGTGGTTCTCACCTGTCAGTTGTTTGCTTATTTTATGGAACAGGCCTTGGGGTGTACCTTAGTTCGACTGTTTCACATTCTCCCAAGAAAGGTGCAGTGGCCTCAGTGGTGTATACGACAGTCACCCCCATGATGAACCCCTTCATCTACAGTCTGAGGAACAGGGACATCAAGAGAGCCTTGCAGAGGCTCCTCAACAGAACAACATAGTTTCAATACTTCCTCCCTCCTCCCCCCAATTTTTGGTCTATGGATTAGAAATTCTGCAAAACCAAACATCTGGAATAGATAAACATGCCTCCTTTGGCACACAAGTTTTGGAACTCATGGTTTTCATTTCTTTTGATCAATTATATCTGAAAGTTGCTCATTTTGGCACATCTTTGATGAGATTAAGGGACTATTTTTTGATCCTATGTATGCCAAAATTGCTGAATAATTGAGTTTAATTACAATCGGAATATCATGTATTTGTCGCTTGTGAACCAGGCATGCTGTAGAAATTTACAACTCTCTTTTGAATACATGGCTATATATGATTCTCAACCATTTTCACCATCTATGCCTATTTTCCATAAAACATTGACTTTGTTTAAATTCAGATTGTGTGAGAGAATTTGTGTCACTGGTCCTCAATCTATGCTTCCTACCTGAATCACCTGATGAGCTTTAAAAATTTTCATCCCTGAGTCCCATCACCATAGATTACGATTTAATTGGACTAGAGATTGAAAATATCATGAATTGTTTTAACAGCAGCCCACGTGGTTCTAATATCCAGCCAAGATGAGGACTACTGAATTTTGTCAGTCATTTATTTAAAGATGACTTGTATGTCTTGGATTCCTTAGTATTTATTATTAGGTCCTGAAGATCTGAAAGTGATCAGAGCTCATAAAGGAGATGATACAAAAGAGTTGCCTTAGTAACAGCCAAAGGGATTTTTTCCCTCATATTCCTGGTAATATATTTTTTTCAACACCCTCTCCATCCATACTCTATAGCTGTTCCTCTGTGCTAGATATTAAGCTATTGTTTTCTGTTCCAAACTTACCCATTTATATTGTAAGTTGGGATGCTCTTGTGGGGGCTGGGAATCTTTAAACTATTCCTCTTTTTCCATCTGGGTTCTCTCTAGGTTCTTTCAGTGTGGGCCAGTAAAGGGCACACATACTCCTTACTCCTTAGACTATGGTGCCTCACTGTTTCCTGCAGTTATGACACTGTGTTACTATGTTTTTCCTTTCCTGCCTTTCATCTTTCAAATCCATAACCATACCTATATGAAATTATCTTCATTAAATAACTAGTGTGGTTTCTCTTCTTGATTGAACTGTGACTGATAAATCATAATATGGGAAATAATTTGGAAGAATGCAAAGTGATCTCATGATAAAAGAGATTGTAATGGTATATCTTGATCGAGGGTATATAATTGAGGTTTAAAGTAGTGGTATGATATTTCCAGGGGCTGCGTGATTCTAACTGTCCCTGTAGATCTTCAAGTCAACCAAGTCATTATGAATAGATTTAACCCTATCTTCTTTTAACCTATCTTCTAACCATGTCTTCAGCAAAGGGGAAATCTTTCTTTTCACTAGTAATCAACCCCATTAGGATTCTACATTATAACCACGTTTCTTTCTCTTCTGTCTTTGGCCTCCTTCTTTCTTCTACATACCCAGGTACCTATGTATATATCCATCTTTCCTTTAGAGATGCTACATGTAGTTCCTGAGGTAGCATTCTGGGATTTCTGAAAAGCTGTCCAGTAACTGGTATAATCTACTCTGCCTTTTACCACTAAGCTAAGTCGACTACCAACTTCGCTAACAATGAACCTAATATCTGGCTCTGTTTAATATCAGGTTTTTCCTCCTGCCCAAGCAGTATAAAACATCTCAACATTCATATCTCCTTGCCTACTTCTTCTCTATTCTCCTGCTATGTGGTCATTTGGGCTCCCTAAAAATTTCCTCTGCCACTTATGCACATACACATAATTATCATAATTATCCCATATCTGATTTAATTGGGTAAGTACTCGCATTTTTTTATATCAGTTAATGAGAAACCAGTCTCTGAGTTCCTCATATATATGAACCTGACACAAGAAGACTGTATATATTAGACACAGATGTTGTTGAAACCACAATTCCCATATATCTCACTTTGTTTCACCATATAAGCCAAAACTGCACATAAAAAAGACTTCAAGATACTTCCAATATCCCCTGCCTCCTGTCTACATGATTTTGAACATACTCATCTCCATGTGGATTGGGCCTTGTGACTTCTATGCAATGAATAAAAGGTCAAAAATGTTGGGCAAAAACCAGAGAGACCTAACCAGTATACCATGTGGAATCTTGAGATTATCCTAACTGAAATAAGTCAGAAAAGTTTAGAATGATGTGATTTTACTTAATTGTGGGATATAAGAGTGAAAGCAACAAATGAACAAGACAAACAAATAAAAACTCATAGACATAGACAATACTTTAGTAATTACCAGAGGGAAGGGGGGAGGGGAGGAGTTTGAAAAGGTTAAAGGGGGTGAAATATGTGGTGACAGAAGAAAATTTAAATTTGGGTGGTGAACACACAATGCAATATACATACAACGTATTCTTGAATTGTACACATGAATTCTATATGATTTTATTAACCAATGTCACCCCGATAAATTTGATATTAAAAAAGGTTTAAAAATACTAGGATGTCACTCCATCACTAATGTTTATTAAGACTCAGGCTTTGACTATTAGCCCTCTTCTACTCTCTCACCAGCTGTCTCTGTTGGAAGAGAGCTGTCATGTTGTCAGCTGCCCAATGGGGAAGCTCACGTAGCAAGAAGCTGAGGGATGCCTATGGCCAGCTGCACATGAAGAACTGAATGCTGCCAAAGCAACATGAGTGAGCTTGAAATTAGATTTTCTTCTAGTCAAGACGTGAGATGACTACAGTCCTACATTTAGAATGCAGACATCTGTGAAACCCCTGGTAGAATTTTTAAAAATTGTTATTGTGATATGTCAAAGAAGATGGTTGTCTGATGTAACAACCTATATAAAAGAACATAGAGGAAAACATTAGAACTTTGGTTTTCATTCAAAATAGCAAAAACATATATTTCTAACACATATAATGCAAAACCGCAAAACAGAACTATAGGAGTAAAAGAAAAAGTTCTCCTAATACAAAAAAATCTTAAATAAAAACACAGAAATTATAGCATACTCTTGGTGTAGAAAACACAATTATGCCTACAGTGAATTTACAGACATACAATTACACGCTGCTTTTTTTATTGAAAAAAAAATTGTCTGAGTTTCTAAAATTTCTGCAACTTGGACATGGACGTGAAGTGTACAGGTGTGCATCCTCCTGAGAAGAGGAAGTGCCCACAATCTTGAAAGTATACTTCCTTTCCATTTTCAAGTCCTATTAATAACAGGAAGTCCTCAGAGCTTGGGATAACATGGACCAATTTGGCTAATTGTGAGCTCTGTGCATTGAGCTCTTAAGGCCATGCAGGAATAGATCATTGGATTGTTTCTCCAGCCCCTCAGGTCCTCTGTTTTAGTCCTGTGGGCCTCACATCTGAGTCCTCT
>NW_011889733.1:26017-29578 GCF_000151845.1 Pteropus vampyrus
GTGCTTTCCTTCCTGGACTGTCATTCCTTCCAGCAATGACTGATAGGACTGGACAGAAGATAGAACAGTACTCGTGTGCATCTATGTCACAGATTTTATAAGAAACCTATAATTTTCACATTTAATAGAATCTACAACATTTAAATATAAAGAAAAGAGTGCACACATTAGATGAAAGGAAATCTAATTCTGGGTAGTGAACACACAATGCAATATATATATGACTTTCTGTTGAATGGTACACTTGAAACATATTTGATTTTGTTCATCAATGTCACCCTAATAATTTTTAATAATAAATTAAGAAATTAAGAAATTCAATCCAAAGATAAAAAATTGTGGAGATTTTAAAAAAAGTGAAAAAAAAAAAGGAAAAGAGAAAGGGATGTAAATCTTACTGTTTGGACTGAGATACATTTTAAGATTTCCACTCATTCTATGGATGAATTATCATGAACGAACAGGACATGATAGGCTTCTACCTCTCTGCCATGCAATAGAATAAAATGTCATTAAACCTGTGTTGAGATTGTATTTAATTAACAAGCCCACTATTCCAATATGATTTAAAAACCATGACTGAATATTTATTAAGGACAAATCTCTGTTAGGTGCCATACGTGTCCCAGAGATGGGTGTCATTTTCCCTATTTCTATGTACGAGATACTAGCACAGAAAGGTGGAGAGATTTACACACTCTCTGCATTGAGTGGGTGAGAGCTGTGGACTCAAACAGACATCTCTTAATTCCCATCCCAGGGTTCTGTCCCCTCCACCACGGCACAATCATTATTTCTTTCCCAATTTGTTTTAGTCTCAGATGAGCAAATGGAGGTAGAACCACCAATTCCTTTCCTTGGGACTTGGTCAGTTCAACTGTGAATTAGCAGAATGGACCAAATGGTTTGCAGGGACCTTTACTGCATGACTATTGTGGATCACAAGGTTTTCTATGAATAGTAATGAATTTTACAGCCTGAGATATGGAAATATCATTCTTTATACAAAATGGAAATTTTCATGGGACTCTATCATGAAAAGTCTATTGCTAGTCAGACTTAGAGATCTTTCTAATTTTATACCTTGGCAATCAGCATGTAGGTGGTTTCGTCTGACTTTTCTATTGGAAAAACACGTGCAGGTAATTAATAGTAAAGTTGCACATGTATCAAGTTTTTATAACTCACACAATTATGTGTTTACATGTCCAGGAAATTCTCACTTCTATGCCATTAAGAGGGGCATGAAAATTTTCTTAGCCGTGTCATGAAATATTGAAAAATAAAATGAAGTTTATCCCTCAGGTAATATTATGCATCATTTAAAGTGTTGAACAGATGTATATACTTCACAGAGAGACCTTAAACACAATGCTGTAGTAAAAGAGAACTCAGAAAACAATATGTGTAGCATGAGGGCATTGAGGTAAATTTTCAAGAGAATAGTTTGCGAATATATAAATCAATACTAATATTTTAAAAACACTGGAAATAAAATGCATCCACTAAATTCATGATAGCATTTGCCTTTGTACAGCTAAAGTGCAGGGGAAGAAGACCATAAGGATAGCAAAAAATCTCTCAGGATTTATCAATAATAAATATGAGTTCTAAAGCAAGGATTATCAAATATTTATATTTTAATATGGGTAATGGGTAACAATGGTAATGATAATAATTGATAAAATTAGTACCATATTAATTAATTGCCTGGCAATAATTCTCTATCCTGGGTATAAGTTAGTATGCCCAAAGGACTTATATGGAGAGATTCCAATTTAATTGGTTCTGGGCTATGGCCAGTCCATCATTAAATTTGAAAAGATGGCTAGGTGATTTATTGATCAACTAAGATTGATAACCACTGTTGAAGTCCTTTATATTTATAATCAAATTTTATTTCTTACAGCAGTTCTATAATATCTGGTCCAATAATATACCCATTTTACAGATGAGCAAACAACCTGGGTGTTTATAACATTAATCTTTGTTCTTTTGCCTTTTATTTTTTAAATTTCATCATATTTTGTTTTGTCAAGAGAAATGAAGACCTGAGTTGCCTTCAGGAGCGGAGTTTAGGAGAAATGTAATCCATGTGTAAGGAAGAAATGACTTGAAAACTTCTTTAGCTGGCATCAAGAAGGCCAGCTTAAGGTTGGAGAGCTGACTTTGCACCTGAATTTCTCAACTGTTCATTAGAGGATTAAGTTTGATGGGAAATCAACCCTTCACAAATGTTTATTATTTGAGACATATTTAAAGAGTTTTACCAACCCACCACAAATAAAAATAGTAAAGAGCAAATCAACCTCAGATATTTCTCTAAGATTGTGTATTACTCATAGAAAATAACCTTTCAAAAGGGAAAGTAAGTCCAGAGTACTCATGAAAGTTAATGATTATTTAATCATTGATGCATTGTAAATGAATACCATCTTTAGAATCAGTGATGCTGTAAGATTTCATGTATTTAACAAGAACATATTTTTCAAAATATGAAGTCCACCAAGACCAAATATTTGTATATTTGAGTTATATTTGAAGGGACTTTGACCAGACAACCCACACATTTGAGTGAGCACTTATCGCCATAGAAGATGCTTTTATAAAACCAAATATAAATGAAAACCATTAAAAATAATTACCATCCAAAAATGCTATCTGATTATGAACATTTTATTTTAAATTAGAATCTAGTTAATGTGGTTTTAGCTCTTCTAGACTACATTCCAAATTCAGAGAATTTCTTATACTGCATTTGGATAAGATAAAGTCCTCTTGACAACTCCCCAGCGTCTTTTAATTACGATGAATTTTTTTTCTTAAAGAGAGAATATTTCTTATTCCATATTTTTTTTTAAAAGTAGAAGGCTGATATTTTACTCCGGATTTGCCTCCTCAGAATGATCTTTCTTTAATATTCTTTGGCCCAGTGTCTCTAAATTGGGTGTTATAAAAACAGGTGAATAGCCCAGAGATCAATAAGGAAAGAGTTCCAAAAAAAGTACACAGCTGAGAAATATTGCCAAAGGTAATGGGGGTATATTTTCCTCATGTGTAAATACTTCATCTGTTAATTGCTTAAGTCCAAATATGGACACTGAGCTGGGTGCCTCTATACCTGTTTGATTCACTCAACATTCTATCTCTCTTTTTTTTTTTGTGTGTGTCCCATCTGCATGGCACCATGCAATCTGACAGATGACTCAGAATTCTTCCTCCTGGGATTCTCAGATGGTCCAGAACTGCAGCCTCTTCCTATCTATGTACCTTGTGACTGCTCAAGAACCTACTCATCATCCTCGATGTTATTTCTGACTGCCACCTCCACACCTCTACATACTTCTTCCTTTCAAATAGTCCTCAACGGACATCAGTTTCAGCACAACTATGGTTTCCAAAATGCTGGTGAATCTGTAGATATACAGCAAATCCATCACCTATGCAGATTGTCTAACTCAGGTTACCTTTCTTCTCTTTTGCATGTTCGGACCGCATATTTCTGACCCTCATGAACTATGACGTGTTGGTGGCCAATTGTCAAACTCTACACTATCTGGT
>NW_011889733.1:29628-30109 GCF_000151845.1 Pteropus vampyrus
TGGTGAATCTGTAGATATACAGCAAATCCATCACCTATGCAGATTGTCTAACTCAGGTTACCTTTCTTCTCTTTTGCATGTTCGGACCGCATATTTCTGACCCTCATGAACTATGACGTGTTGGTGGCCAATTGTCAAACTCTACACTATCTGGTCATCATGGACCCCTGCCTCTGCGGCTTGTAGGTCCTCCTGTCATTTTTCATCAGCTTTTGAACTCCCTGCTGCCCTGTTTGATAATGTCACAACTTACCTTCTGTGCAGATGTGGAAATCCCTCATTTCTTTTGTAAACCTCCTCAGTTCCGCAAGCTGGCCTGTAATGATACCTCTACCAATAATATTTCATGCTATTTTGTTGGTGCCATTTTGGTGGTGTGCCAATCTCAGGGATCTTATTCTCTTACTATAAAAATCCACTTATATGAGGCACCTAAAGTAGTCAATTTCATAGAGTCATAAAGTAGAATAGTGGATGCTAA
>NW_011889733.1:30349-32971 GCF_000151845.1 Pteropus vampyrus
TGCAGAGAGCCACCTAACCACGGTCTTGCCTCCTTTTGAGGAAGCCCACATCCAATGACATTCGGCCCCTTGTCTCCAATTCCAGCTAACTCTAAAGGATCATCCTAGATCCAGAGTTGTCTGGTGACTTTAGGAAGCCTTCGATGGGTTTCAATTTGAACTGACTTTTTCCACTGCTCTTCATTGCTACAAAGAGTTTGCCAAACCTCAGAGTCTGAGAGAATAGTGCCTTCAAGACTCTCTTCACTTCAGCCACCAGCCACAATCTCAGAAGATCCCATGGTGAGACTCACTTACGACCAGTTAGCCACAAATTTAGGAACTTTCACACATTCGATAATTTTTAAAAATGACTCAGACCGAGGTAACTCCTTCAGGTTCAATAATTCATCCGAAAGAATCACAGATCTTGGAACAGTTTATACTATGATCACAATTTTCTTATAGCAAAAAAATACATATTATACATATTAAAACTAGCTAAAAGAAGAACACATAGGGAAAGATCTGGAAGGTCTCATATGTCAATCTTGTGGTCCTCTCCCTGTGAGTCTAGATCGATTACTGCCTCCTGGCCACACTGTGAGACAGCACTCAGAGTATTTCCCAGCAGGTAGCTCACCTGAGCTTCGGTGTCCAGAGTTTTTATTGAAGCTTCATTACACAGGTGTGATTAATTAAATGATTGCCCAATTGATTGAACTCAGTTTCCAACCTCTCTCCCCAAATGTTGGTCTGGTATCACTTTGTCCAAGGCTCCAACACTTTATTTATATGATTGATATTTTTGGCACAGCCAATCTCCACTTTGAGTCATCTCATTAGCACAAACTGTCAGGTACTGTCAATGGGTGCCATCATGAACAACCAATCACTCCTATTGCGAAATTTCAAGAGCTTAAAGGTTACCTTCTAGGAGCTGGGACAAAGGTCATATATCTCCTTAGGTGAGGCCAAGTTCCTTACTACACATCTGCCCTTCCACAGGTATTGAGTCCAGGAACATTGCCTGCTGAACTTCCTGCATGCCAATCACTGTCTCAGAGTCTCCTTTGCAAGGAGTAATAAAATTATTTTGAGAAGATTTTAAAGATAGTTTCAAAATAGTGTTTGAATTGTCAGCAATGTTCTATAAATTACAAACCCAAGCTCGGCTCAGTGATAGTAAAATTCAAGGAGAGGAGAAGAAGTACAGAAATTGGGGACAGTCTGGAGGTCCCCAAAGAAAATCTTAATGAACCTAGAAATCTACACTGGGAATATAGAAAGGAAGTGCAGAGATTGATCTAATAATAAGGTAAGATAAAATCTACATGATTATTATACTTCAAAATGTTTATTTTAAAACATTAAACACTAGGGCGTAAATAAATATGGTCAAGAATGATAATTTATTTGGCCTCTGTCAACCTCTTCAAATTCCTAGACGTCCAAACAAAAGCACCTGATTTTGGTTATGAGTTTGATCAGGGTCCCCTGATTCTTCTGTTCATTAGGTTTTGGAAGCATTGAGCGTGGGGACAATCAATGTTTAAGAGTAAGTATATTCTTGTCCTTCTAGAAATAGCAGGTTCTTGAAAAACTGAGGCGTATTCCAAGCCTTTTCTATTAGGATAAAGAGATACAACACTGGATACACAAAAGAGTGTTCAGACCTTTAGCTGCATGCTGGAAGATACACTACTTAACTCTCTTCTTGTTTCTACTGTCAAAATCCACTAGCAGGTAGCTGCTCATGTTCTCAGAAATAGAAATTGACTCTCTTCCAGGTCACTAACTTCCCCTCATCCGCACACCCAATTAAATTTGTCATTGTAGTTTCTGTTTTCCTTTCCCCCATATCACAGTAATTAAATTATCTGAGCAACACTGCCTTAGTTATAAAATTTGTTTTTCCTATTCTTCAAGAACGGCACATATAAACATTTTACTTTTGCAAAAGTGTTCTAAATGGTGTCCAAATATTCACTGTGTATCACTTTAGATAGAAGCCAGATCAATTTTTTAGGTGTCATCAAAACTTCTGACTTCTTTATTACAAAACTTCCAGTCATTTTGTGTTACTCGTAAACTAAAATCTGAACTCTTTGCCAAAGTCTATAAAACCCTTCATTATTTAGTCTCTTCTATTTCTTTCCAACTTCTTCACTGGTTTCTTGACCAGCACTGTAGCATCATCTGGGAGCTTATAAATGCAAATGTTCATCCCGTACTTCAGACCTGCTGAATCAGAACATCTGCACATGGAAATCACGTAGCTATAGTTTAAAAGACCTCCAGGGTCTATCACCACACACCAGAATTAACTCAAACTGGATTATTGATCTGAATATAAGACCTGAAACAAGAAAATGCACAAAAAAAAAACCATAGAAAATAAATTCATGGACCTTGGACTTCAAGAACATTTTATGAATTTGACCTCAAAGGCAAAAGGAGTAAAAGGTAAAATAAATGAATGGGACTACATCAAACTAAGAAGCTTCTGCTCATCAAAAGAAATTGTCAACAATTTAAAGGGACAACCATCTGAATGGAAAAATTGTTTGCAAGCTACGCATCCGATAAGGGCCTAATATTCAAAATATACAAAGAACTCATATGACTCAATAACAACAAAAA
>NW_011889734.1:0-842 GCF_000151845.1 Pteropus vampyrus
TGACTCACGTGAATCATTTCGCTGGGCTCAGAGCTGGACGTGGTTCTCCATTTGCCTGGCAGCTGGCCCTGGGATGACGAAGGTGGAGGAGTATCGTGTCCCGGGATGTGCGGGCAGAGATAGTCGGGTGCCCTGGGGACTTAGTTTCCATGTCAAAGGCGTGTGCCAGGCTAAGACCTGTGCTGCATCTAAGAACTGGTTCCATCATGAGGGGAAGTGTCTCCCCATCCAGAAATATTTGTGAAGTTGTTAAACATCATAATGTAGAGAAGGCGATAAAATACGTAAACACACCCAATGCAGGGAGCCTTTGCATTCACACCAACTGCAGCACCTTGCCCTATTCCGTCCCCACTTCATACGGAAAAAATCACTGCATCCTTCATCCTCCACTGTGAACCTTGGGGACAGGCCTGGGACACACAGTCGTACCCTCAGGAGCTCCTCGTTAGACACTGAGCACATCATGAGCGAGCACACGCTTCCTCCCTAACTCTGGGTTCATCTCCCCACTGTGTTTCAGCTCAGGCTGAAGCTTTCATATTGGGTGTGCGTGTGGGGGGCTGTATCACTGAGTGATGGATGGGGCTTCTATAGACTAGTGGGTCCGGGGTGTGAATTCCTCTTCCATTTACATGATTCATTTCTAATTGATAAAGGAGAGAAACCCATAGTTACCTGGGACACAATGTGGGTGCAGTATAGAGGCTTGTTTCCCTAAGTAGATCTAAACAGCTAAGATGGCCTATAGGATAAAGTGATCCATCCTTGTTCAGCTTGTATTAGGGGTGCTGAGCCACCCCATGAGGCCTGGGAAGAGAAATGCTCTTCAGAGTAAAGAG
>NW_011889734.1:1066-2642 GCF_000151845.1 Pteropus vampyrus
CAGAGTCCTGAGGGACAGGTCCTCCCATGTGGGCCATTTGTCCTGTCTGAAGGGAGGCCCACGTGGGGACAGCGTGTGTCTGTGGGGTCAGAGCCTGAGCTCAGCACACAGGTCCCTGCACTGTGCTGTGTCTCATTCTGTGTGGAAACAGTTCCCAGCCTCCGGGACATAAAGCCCTTAGGTGGTCTCTCTGTCATGAAATCAGAAAGGACACATTGAAAACTGCTGCAGGAAAGGTCCCCAGGCCCTGCTGATCTGCCTTCTACAGACAGGTTACTTCATCATTTCTCGTCTGTGTGAGAATGTGGAAAATTAGAGCCACAAAGAAGCAGTAATTCTCCTGGGAGGCAGCTGAGAGATTTGAGAGGAAATCGCTGCTCCCAACAGGAAGCCCTTCCCCAGCTCCCTCTGCACCTGCTGCTGGTCTGGTCTGTGTGTGCTGTGCTGTGTGTACCCTGAGCGCCCTCTGGTGTCCTGAGCTCCCCTCCTGTCTCCCTCAGGGAGGTTTGTGACTGGGCTCACAATGAAGTCCCCTCACTGTGTCTGTCGTACACTAATACATGGCCGTGTCCTCAGGCTTCAGGCTGCTCATTTGCAGATACACCGTGTTCTTGGCGTTGTCTCTGGAGATGGTGAATCGGCCCTTCACGGAGGCAGCGTAGTTTGTGCTGCTGCCATCACCACTAATGTATGAGACCCACTCCAGCCCCTTCCCCGTAGCCTGGCGGACCCAGTTCATGCTGTAGTCTCTGAAGGTGAATCCGGAGGCCACACAGGTGAGTCGCAGAGACCCCCCGGGCTGCACCACGTCTCCCCCAGACTCCACCAGCTGCACCTCACACTGGACACCTGTAAACACAGACACGTCAGTGTCAGGAAAATGTCACACATCCCTGTTCCTCACTCACACCCACTCACGTACTTAGTGTCCCTTGTTCCCCATCAGTCACCTCGTAAAACAGCCACGAGGAAAACCCAGCTGAGCCCAAACGCCATGGTGCGGTGTGCGTGTTCAGACCTGATCCTGGAATGGGGACCCCTGGGAATCGCGGGGCTGGGCTCCTGTCCCAGAGCTGCAGGCTCGGGGCTGTGCTGGCTTTTATCAGCAGAGGGGCCCTATTTGCATGTGCTCTGACTGTATAAGGAGCTCTGGGGTTGGGGACCCACAGAGAGGGCAGAGACCCAGAGCAGGCGTTTGTGTGTTCGGGCACATGGTGGCAATGAGATTATTTGGTGAAATATGACTGTTACTGTGACATGTGTTACTTAAACACTTAGCATCATCATCTTATTTCATTTTACTCATGCATGTAAGTCACGGGATGTGATATCATTTACCCGCAGTACAGGTGAACAAGGCCAAACAGGACCACAGAGAGCCTGCCGGTGTCGACAGCTCACATGTGTAAGAGTGAACTCATGTGTCTGGCCCTGCACAATCCACACTGCACCCCACTGCTCCCCTGGGCCACCTCCAGGACAGTGGGGACCTGCCCAGTGAGGTGCAGGTCTACATCCTGCATGAGCGCGTGTGGGATTTGCTGCCTTCTGGAGAGCATGTACGAGAACCAGGAGG
>NW_011889734.1:3727-5394 GCF_000151845.1 Pteropus vampyrus
TCATGTGTCTGGCCCTGCACAATCCACACTGCACCCCACTGCTCCCCTGGGCCACCTCCAGGACAGTGGGGACCTGCCCAGTGAGGTGCAGGTCTCCATCCTGCATGAGCGCGTGTGGGATTTGCTGCCTTCTGGAGAGCACGTACGAGAACCAGGAGGCGACTGTCCCATGTGAGTGTCACTCTCGGTGCCTCTAACTTTCTTTGTCCACTGATGACTGCACTTGTTCGGTAGTCGTCTTGCTGTGGTAGAACTGTCAGGCACAGCCACGCCAGGATGACGTGTACACTTGGAATCGCACACACACACATGATGTCCATGTTACATCCTCAGCATCATAATTGGAAATGCAGCGTATGGTGTGACCCGGGCTCGCACCAGTCAGTGCTGAGTCTGCATCCAATGCATGCGTCCACCTCCATGTGAATCCGTGCACCTGCTGATGGGTGTTGGAGTGTCCCCAGTTCCTGCGCTCTACAAGGAAAGCCAATTCTCAGCTTGTAGATGTAGAGACCTGAGAAAATGTTCTTATTCTTATGACACACAGCCACAGTGACGAGCAAGCTGCGCTAAGTGCAAATCAATCAATTCCCTTGAACATTCGGATATGGGAAAATTCACAGAAATTGCACCCCGAGGTCTGGGAACTGAGGTTCCTACAGAAAAATAAGAGACCAAACTCAGCCTACCCATGTGATAGGTCTACGGAGGGCATAGCTCTAGAAAGAACAAAAATTTAACTAAAAACAATTAATCTTTTGAAAAGCCAGTGTCTTCAAATTTAGGGAGACCATCCCCCATTGAGGGCACAGAAGGCCGTGTGTGAACCAGTAAGCGAGACCTCAAGATGCTGAGTCTGTGGTTGTCTTTATCATGGATTCGTCTCCCCCAGGAGTGTGTGAAGTAAATTCCAGATGTCTCTCTCAGCTGCTTCATCTCTGTTGCTTTTAGGAGCTCACATGGACTACGAAATCAGTACAGAGAGATGGGGGTGCTGCCGTAACAGATACGTAAAACTGGATGCTGCATTGGAACCGGGCAGGGCAAAGATGCTGGAAGGGTGTTGAGATGCGTGTTAGACGAAGCCTCCATGCTGTGGACGGGTCTTTAGAGGAGGATCTGGGGGGAGCTCAGAGAGAAAGACGGGAGCTGGGGAGCAGCCTCAGTCTTCATGGAGGAAACCTCAGCCGTCCTGAGCAGACGCAGAAATGGGGGTGACGACGGCCATCGTGAAAGGTGCTCAGATGGTGCCGGAACCTTCTTAGTGGATGCTGGAGGGAGGCGGAACTTGTTATGGACGGTGGGGAACTTGTGTGACGTGTTTCTACTGCTGTTCTGTGGAAGATAGAATGAGGAGAAGGGAATCGGACGCTCAGCTGAGGCTCTTTCTACGCCAAGGGAGGCCAGTCAGGCTCCGCCCCCTGACGACTCGTGGTGAAGGACAGCAGAGTCGGGGCTAAACTGTTCGCATCATATACGTTTGATCTTTTACATCCACCACAATAACAACCACAACCAAATTTTCTGACAAAAAAACAGCACAGTGCATTGGTCCTAAGGAAGTTGTCACCTCCCCATGGGACAGGCCCAGCTGCTGCTCCCCGAATCTGATCACCTGGCTAGTGCTGGGAACACACACCTGAGAGCCTCTCCAGCCTGGAATTGGA
>NW_011889734.1:9049-11551 GCF_000151845.1 Pteropus vampyrus
GGTTATTGACAGCCTAAGGGGTGTGTGCTTAGGGGGAGGAAGTGATGAAAGTTAAAGGAAGTAGGAAGTAGGAAGTAGGAAGTAGGGCTCCGCAATGTCTGAGGCAAGCAAAACACCCAGTCCTGCAACCAAGCCTCCGCGGCCCGAAGACCCGCGGCTCCCCACAAACCAGGAATGTGAACATCCTTCTGGTCAGTGAACCTGCTCACAGTTAACCCTGGGTTCTTGCTATGTGTGAACTGTACGCCCACCATTCCTGTGGTGAACCCTAACACACCATGGACTGTATGGCAGAAGGGTTCTTAGGAAGTGTCAGGGTTAAATGAGACTTTAGGGTGAGTCCTCATCCACTGGACCTTCTGGCCGTATGAGAAGAGGAGACAAAAGGACACATCTCTCACTTTCTCCAGCACGTGAGATTGCACCTAGAAGTCAGCTGTGTGCCTGTCAGGAAGGATTCTCACCAGGCATTGATGTATCTGGATCGAACACCTGGACTTCCTGACCACTACACATGAGACAATAAATTTCTGTCATTTAAGCCGCCCAGTCATTGGTGTTTGTGATGGCAGCTTGAGCATATGGGACAGCCTGTGGTTCTGAGAAGTGGGTGCTACTGGAATAAGCACCGAAGATGGTATAAGTGGACATGGAACCAGGTGATGGGTAGGAAGTGGGAGACTTTTAAGTGCCTGCTAGAAAATTCCAAGCTTGCTATGAGGGGTGTTACAGGTGTTTGTGTGGAGAGCTCAGAGCGAGGACAGGAGAGCCGTGGAGGAAGCTCCCACACTGAGAGAACACGCACACAGTCACGAGGACACGGTGGTTGGAGTGTCAACATGGGAGCCATTTTGGTGAAATGTCAATGGAAATGAGAATAGGTCATGGGTTTTGGAGGAAATGTGACCTTGTCACAAAGTTTCAAAGAATGTGGGTGGCCAGTTTTAGGGTGAAGTGAAAGGTAGAGCTGTGAGCAGTGCAAGTGTGTATTTAGCTTGGGGATTACTCAGCTAAAGGTAGGAGTGGTTGGTTCCTTCTTTGTAATATCCAGTAAAATGTGATAGGACAGTGATGGATCAGAGACAGCAGTATGAATCAAATGCCTCTCTGAATGTGGAGTTGTAAAACAGGGCCAGTCATCCATAAGCCAAAATTGTGGACTACGTTCTGAAGAGGAGAGAAAAGGCCTTGCTAAAAACGTTTCACAAAAAAATCTAAGTCCTGGCCTGAGGGTCTGATCGGCCGTCTCAGCGTCAGCCAGTAAGGGATGATTCCAGCAGAAGCCACTTTGAAATGAAGGGGAGCAGAAGGTGGGGTGGAATGACGCGAGATGTCAGACTTCATGGATTTTACTAAACAGGATCATAACCCACATGGTGCTGAAGATGCAGTATGTTGAGGAAAAGGGCAGAATGACCTTGGAGTAGACTCAGAGGTGATCAGGGAGGATTCTCTGGTCAAGACGTGGGCCATCACCTCAGTGTAACGGGTGACACGGCCTCCAATCAAAGCCTTTGGATTGACCAGCACCTGGCAGTGCCTGGGGGTGCGACTGTCGCCCAGCAGAGCCACGGAGAGACTGTCGTAGAGTCCAGATGGAGGTTTTCACCCTTTGGCGGCCCCTCCATCGTATTTAGGAAGCACATAAGTCATCAGGTTTTATAGGTTCACAGTTGGAGAGAACGTTAGACTCAGTCTGAATCGTATGTCAAGTCCCACCAATAACTAATGAGATGATATTTAGATGAGACTTTGGACCTAAACTTTAGAGTTGGTGCTGTAACTAGTGGTATATTTCGGACGGTTGGGTTAGATTTAATGTATTTAACATGAGAGAAAGTCATGAATTTTGGTGTCCACTGGTGGAATATTATGAACTGAGTTCGGTTATTCAAAATTCATGCCTTGGAGTGTGAATTCTCAGTGATGGTGTTTAAATAGGGCATTGAGGAGGCTTGAAAACTAAGTGAGGTCATAGTGTGGTGGTCCCACCCCACTAGGACTGGAGTTGTAAAAATAAGAACATGTGAGAAGTGACCAGCATATCCAGCGTGTTCCCTGACCCCTGGCTCACCATGGCCACAATGAGGTGTTTACCTTGATGCTCAGTATATGTTGGTCCATCAAGATATTTTGTTTCATCAGGTTTCTGAGTTCTTACTGGTGCCCCTGGGTCAGCAGGCAGCTGTGCCCCGACCTGACACAGACTTGTCCTTCAAAAGTGTCTGTGTGACATTGAATCATAAGTGTGCTTGACATGTAGGGTAAGAATGTCACTTTAGACCCCCTGATATAACCTGTCTAGATGTCCATAAATGGAAAGACGTGTTAGAGGGACGATTGGAGATGAAGTGGGGACAGGTGAATGCCACGTATGTACATAATCCCTTCCCTGTGACGGGCTGGGCAGAGGCTGGGAGAATGACCAGTCATTCTCAGGGTGTAGGAGAGACTCAGTGAAATTCGGACAGTAGATGACAAATGATCATGTTCGGTGTGTTT
>NW_011889734.1:12301-36391 GCF_000151845.1 Pteropus vampyrus
GGTTAAAGAGAACCCAGAGACGGTGCAGGTGAGCGAGAGGGTCTGCGAGGGCTTCACCAGTCCTGGGCCGGTCTCCTGCAGCTGCACCTGGGACAGGACACCTGGAGACAAGGAGCATCAGTCCTGTCAGTCACATGCTGTCACAACCATCCCACCGACCCCTGTCTGACATCTGAGACACTCACCTTGGGGAGCTGTCACCAGGCACAGGAGAAGGCCCCACAGTCTCATCTTCACCTTGACCACAGTGCTGCTTCCCCAGAGACCTGAGCCCTGTGTGAGGAGAGAGTTGTGAGCATCCACAGCCCAGACAGGTTTTACCCTGGGGCTGGAGGAGGAATTTGCATGTGGGCAGCCTGCTCCTCATAAGTGGGGAGGGACTGGGTCAGGCTTCCCTGAACCCTCTGGGAACCCAATGAACATCTCTACTCAAACTCACTCACTCATACGTCAAGCATATGGGATCACATGGTTTATGAGAGACATTCCATTCAGCTCAGAGGACACCCTGACTTTTCAGAGCATAATGAGAAAAAATGGGCTAGATGAGTAGGTTCCAGTTTTTAATTCTCATGCACTTTTCAAATAAATTTACAAGGCTTTAGCAATCACCCAGGTACTTTCCGATACCTAACATTCCTATATACAGCCACGATTTCCAAATGTTTATAATTATATGTCATATACAAATAATGCCGACCTTGGTCTAAAATAATAAAAATAAAGAGTTTTCCTTCCCATTATCTTCTTTTCTTAGTTTGCGACCTATTTTCTTACCTCATGACATTTTTGTTACTGTGACAACCAGAAAATATTCTTTGTGCAAATATTCCACCTCCCAAAGCATATTGTGGAAAAGCCAAATAAATTCCATCAAAATAACTGAACTTTGGCATGAAGAAAGGTCAAAGAAAAAATGTGAGTATGCAGTGAATAAATTCATCATCTTGCAAATAGAGAAATTTTTACCCTTGATTAACTAACTCGTTTTCTCGGCGTTGGTGTTTTCAGGGATGAGGAGCCCACAGTCAGGCAAATAGTGAGGTGCCTGAGCAGCAGTGCTCCTGGGACAGGACGCTGTGACCCTGACAGGACTTCCCTTCCTCCCCAGCCTCCCTGCACTGTGGGGCGTTCTTTGTGGTCTGAGGGTCTGGGATCCTGCATAATGTGTAAGGTTTTTATATAATCCAGCAGCAACATTATACCAGATGTTTGAGCTGAAACTGCACTTTCCCAGTGTCCGCTCATCCTTTCTTTTTCTGGACAGTATTTCTAGTGGATAAAAGATTCTTTTTTTCACAAATTCTGATTGATCGGTATGTTCTTTCTTGGGACTTGTTGTTAAAGTTTTAGCTAATTAATCATTCAGCAGCAAGACCACGATCACAAAAAATGCATTGTTCTTATAAAAGGTAAATTTTTTATATTTTACACTTAAGTTAATGTTTTCAATAAAGCTAATTTTTCAGTTAATTTTCAGATGTACTCTGATTTTCCTTTCATGTTTATTAATTTTTGAATATGAATAAACAATTGTTGCATCACTATAAACAAATGAAAGTTTGAGTCCCACGCAGCCAATGTATATGATAAACATAACCTCCCACATGATGGTGTGTGGAAGTGGCGAACTTGGGTGGTGATGAGGTAATGAAGGTGAAAACCTCATGAATAGGATTAGTGTCCAAAGAATAGAGACCCAGGGGCTGCGTCACCCTTCCCCCAGTGAGGGAACAGAGACAGGAAGACGGTGTGTGAATCAGGAAGCGAGACCTCAAGATGCCGAGTCTGTTGGTGTCTTTATCATGGTCTTCTCACCCCTGGACTGTGTGAAGCAACTTCCAGTTGTCCTATAAGCCACTTCATCTCATGTTATTCTTTAATAGCAACTCAGATGGGCCATGAAATCGGTAAAGGGAGATGGGGGTGCTGCTGTAACAGATACATAAAAACTGGATTCTGAGTTGGAGCCGGGCTGAGGAAAGATGCTGGAAGGGTGTTGAGATGCGTGTTAGAAGCCTCCATGCTGTGGACGGGTCTTTAGAGGAGGATCCGGGGGGAGCTCAGAGAGGAAGACGGGAGCCGGGGAGCAGCCTCAGTCTTCGTGGAGGAAACCTCAGCTGTCCTGAGCAGATGCAGAAATGTGGGTGACGACGGCCATCGTGACGGGTGCTCAGATGGTGCCGGAAACTTCTTAGTGGAACCTGGAGGGAGGCGGTCCTTGTTATGGACGGTGGGGAACTTTTGTGACGTGTTTCTCCCGGTGTTCTTTGGAAGGTAGAATGAGGAGAAGGGAATCGGACACTCAGCTGTGGCACTTTCTACGCCAAGGGAGGCAGGTCAGGCTTGTCCCCTGACGACTCGTGGTGAAGGACAGCAGAGTCGGGGCTAAACTGTTCGTATCATGTACGTTTGATGTTTTACATCCGCCACGATAACAACCACAACCATGCTTCCTGACACAAACGCCACGCATAGTTCATTAGTCCTAAAGAAGCCGTCAACTCCACGTAGAGGGTGCCCCGTTGGACAAACCCAGGTGCTGCTCCCCGAATCCCATCCCCTGGTTAGTGCTGGGACCACACACATGTGAGCCTACCAGAAGGAACACTGGAAACAGACCTGGACGTCCTCAAAGTGACACTTTGGAGGGACAATGTGCTGGTCCTTCCTCCCACGGCAGGGCGACTTGGGAACGTCATCCTCCAGCTCCCCCTCTGCCTGCTCTCGGGGACAGACTTGCACTGGGGCCTGACAGCGTCTGCAGTAGGTTTGAATTGTCTCTGGACTCTGATGTGGTGAAATCTAGCAGAGTCATTTCTGCCTCACTGAGTGACCTCTACGTTTTGTGCATATGATAAATGTGACTCTCATTGTCAATAAAATGTAAAACAAGAACACCAACATTTTTTATCAGAAGCGTTAGAGGAAGCAGAGAATAATAAATATACAAAGGTTCCCGTGGTGCTCCTGCAAGGACGGTAAGCAATAGATCACACAGGAAACCAGCCCCGAGTCTCCATCTGCACGAGATACAGAAGCTGAGACACACGTCCATGCGTTTGTGCCCCATGCAGACCCTGACCCCCCGGAGGCCCCAGGTGTCCTCTGCACACTTTTTCTTCAAAGTCCGACAGAGAAACAGAGACTTGCGCAGCCCCTCTGTTACCCAGCATTCAGTGGTGCGTCCCTCCCGGCACAGGCTTATGGACCCTCCTGTGCAAACCATGTCCCCTCTCAGTTACTTCTGTCAACTGACCCCACCATCTGTCCCTAGGCCACAAGTCCCCAGCTGCCTCTGCTGCTCCCAGTGGTGCCCCTGCCTCTTTCCTGTGGCGATACTGCAATTGCAACGGTCTAAACTAAAACCTTCCTTTCAAACTTGACAACTGTTGGAGGACATTTTTCAAGTCACAGAGACTGAGCAAAGTGAAAGGAGGCGTCAAGTCTCAATCATCTCCTGGCGGACACAGGTGATGAGCGGGCTCCTCTTCCATCAGGTGGCTCCTCAGGACCCAGGAAGGTAAATCCAAGGGCAGAGCGACAGGCCACAGATTGGGTCTGAGCCACAGTAGCTCATCCCCAGGTTATAAGACTCAATGGAGTTCATTCACAAGGGCGTAAAATCATGTTCAGCTGGTGATTTCTCTCTAACTTCATTTCCTCTCTTAGGAAGGGAGAGGTCTGGACTGTGACCATGTGCCTGCCCTGCAGTGCATTTTAGAATGAGGTAACTGGTCTTCTAGGACCACAGCTCTGCAGGTAGAGAGGATTTTGCCCAGGATGCATCCACCCAAATCCTCACTGACACCTGAGTTAGAGATTACACTCGGGACTTTGACATGATGCTCCTCAGTATTTGGGGCTTCAGGTCATGCTTTAATGAGTCAGCTTTGGGAATGTTGGGATGTGCTTAATGGAACTGGCCTGTGGGGTGGATGTGAGTATTCGGAGGGCTGATTCAGTCGCTCTGTGCTCGGAAGCTGTGACTGTTCCACGGGGAAAAGGCACGTTGTCATTCCAGGACCATTAGACCTCTTGAGGTAAATGGCTTCCTGTTTTATCTGAGACACTCCTAATACAGCCACAAGTGTTCACGTCAGAGCGAGGCAGAGGAGATTAGACTCCAGGAGAGGAAAGATGCAACGTGACCAGTGACGTGAGGTGACTTCCTCCAGCCTGTGGGCATGGAGAACGGGGCATGAGTCAGGATGTAAAGAAAGTGGCTCCTGAACCAGGAAACACAGAAGCAGACCACCGTCTGGCTTTGCTCATGCTGCTATGGAGAAATATGAATCCTGGGTATTATATCAGCAACATTGCTGCATTTCCCACAGTTCTGGAGGCGGCAATGCAAAGTCAAGGTGCCAGCATGGTCACCACTAATGAGAGCCCTCATTGCAGTTCGTATCTGGCAATTCTCACTCTGTCCTCACATGGGGGAAGGGGCATACATGGTCTCTGTGGCCTCATTTAGAAAGGACCTGATACCCTTTGTGAGGACTCTGCTCTCATCATCCAGCACCTCCTAGAGACCCCACCTCCTCACACTGTCCTCTGTGGGGTTAGTAATTCGACATGTATATTTGGGGAGCACACATGTTCAGACTACAGCCCGCCCTAAGCACCACGACATGTGTGGTCCTGCCAACACCTTGATGTCTGTCCAGGGAGACTGACTTCCTGCTCTGACCTCCAGACTGTGACGAGTCAATGTGTGTAGTCTTTACCCTGAGTGTGTGGTACTGTGATTCAGCATGGACAGGGAAGTCACACAGGCTGGACTTGGGTCCCACGTCATCAAAGGTCTCCCCACGGTGCTCCCTGTGTGTGAGGACAGAAGTCCTGCCCCAGAGACAGGGACTCAGGAGGCTGTGGTAGGAAGGGAGGAGCTTCTTCAGGAGCTCAGCCCTGCAGGAGAGAACTGAGGGGGACTGTGCTAGAACCTGGCTCACCCGTCACCATGACATTGATACCAGGAGTCAGGATCGTCCTCCCAGAAGGACATGTGCCTGGTGCTGGACCTCAGAGTGGGCAGTAGGGGTTCACGCTTCAGTCTTTATACTTACCTATGTTGAAGCATCATTCCCTGTTCAGACACAGGGGAAAGTGGGAGGAATGGCTGGGGGATCTGCAGTGCAAACCCTGAATCTGACACCAACACGTAATCCCAGATGATGCCTGAGCTAACTCCCCTCATCCAGAGACCAGGGAGGTGCAACTGTGCCCTCTGCAGAAGCAAAGACAAATGACAAGGATCTTTCAAGAAATGCTGTCCCTTATCCTCTTGCAGGACATTTGGACTTGTGACACCTTTCCCTGAGTGCCAGGTGTTCCCGTGAGAGTGTCACTTATAGTCTCAGATTCCTGTTTTTGTGTGAAGAAGTCAGAGGACACTGTTCCTTCCTTCCTCAGCCCCACACAGCTGCCCTCTCCCTCAGGGTTTCTGTCACTCGCAGGATGTGGGTCGTCACACTGTGTCTCTCGCACAGTAATATGTGGCCGTGTCCTCAGGCCTCAGACTGCTCAGCTCCATGTAGGATGTGCTGGTGGATGTGTCTGCGGTGATGGTGACTCTGCCCTTGAACTTCTGTGCATAGCTTGTCTCACTATTTTCAGGATCAATTTCTCCCATCCACTCAAGCCCATGTCCTGGTGCCTGTCGCACCCAGTTCATATAGTAGTCGGTGAAGGTGAATCCGGAAGCCTTGCAGGAGACCTTCACGGAGGCGCCAGGCTTCCTCACCTCGGCCCCAGACTGCACCAGCTGGACCTGGGTGTGGACACCTGTGGAGAGGAGACAGCAGTGGGTGCGGAGCCCTGACTGGCTCCGGTGACCTCATCAGCCTGGGACTGGGCATCGCCTTACCTGTCGCCACTGCCACCAGGAGGAGGACACTCCAGCTCCAGTCCATGCTGAGGGTGGTGCTGTCAGGGCCTCTGTGGGGGAAGGTGTGATGGTGGGGTGCTGTGAGGACAAAGACAGGTCCCAACTTAACTTAGTGCACCTCAGCTCATTTGCATATTCATGAGGCAGAGTATTCATAGCTGAAGATTTGGCCCCACCTGACAGAAGTTGATAACACAGAAACCTTGAGCAATGAGCATATGAATCCCAGGTACAAATGCTTGTTGTGCATGTGTCCCTGTCAGGGGATGATCTCTGTACAGACAGAGCTTTTCCCTCTGAGGAACGAGTCCAACAGGACGTCTCCTCACTGTGCACCTTCCTTGAATGACACGGGGAGACTGGGTGCATTTGGGCTCTGATATTAGACCTCGTATTCCTGCGTCAAGTTGTCTCTTAAATGTTACACTGAGTAAAACACACCCTGCCACCAGCTCCCCACATTCAGATGTCTAGACGCCCTAGACCTGCCCCTTGATGTGTGGTTCTTATTGTGTTCTCAAGATTGTCAACTGATCTTGACTGAATAGAACCTTTATTTTTATTTCTCCAGTCCCAATCTATTTGTAAATTTAGATGATTTGTGTAAAGAGGAAGCCCCAGGCCCTCAGAGAATTCCCTTGCCCACACCCTCTGCACCTACTATGCGTGCACAATACTTGCTTGGTGGGTCCAGAGTGGCCCCTGCAGCCCAGCCCCCATGCTGCAGGGGAGGGTCCTGTCTGGGTTCAGAGGGCATGACCTCACAGTGGTATTAAGTGTCCGTGCCCTGACTTCAGGATGCTCCCTCAGGGACACCATATGCTTTTGGCTTCACTTCTTGATATAGTGAATTGGCCTCACTCGCCCCCAATTTCTGTGCGGGGAGGTCCCAAGCAAGGGCTTTGTGAACCACGAGGGAACCTTTTCTCTGGGGCTGACACAAGCCCTGACGCAGTCAGCATTCTATGAGTTTAGAAGCTCTCGAGGGTTTGAGGGAGATTCTCTATCCTTTAGGTCCCTCTGTTTGAAGGTGACATGTGACAATACATGCAGATACAGAACATCTGGCTTGAAACAAAGTCCACTTTTATTATTCAGTACATTAGACACACACAGCAGAGGTTCCCTCAGAGGTTGTATTCGTGCTGTTACTAGATGTAGGGATCGATCTCACCAAGTGTAAGTGGCCCCTGGACTGACATCACTGGACATGAAATCACTGAACATCTGGGCAATGTCAAGTCTCTCCCAGGAAATTAGAATTCAGAACGTACTACAGCCAAGGGACCTGTTAGACCTCCGGTGATGCCCCATTATAAAGGGTATTCATGCCACTGGGTGGACCCAGCAGAAGCAACTGCAAACCCACACCAGGGACTGTCACCTCTGAAACATGAGCCAACCCATGAGAGCTCTGTCCCAGGGGGAGCTGAGAGCAGGCGGGAGGAGACGCAGAGTCCTGGCTTCCAGGATGTGCTGGGACACGAGGTCCACGATCACATGTGAGAGGCACTGGTCTCTGCGTGAGGACGTCTCGTAAGCACTGCTGTCAGGAACCTGTGCCTGTGCCGACATAACCAGGAACGTGATGAACATCCTCTGGTCAGTGAACCTGCTCACAGTTAACCCTGGGATCTTGCTATGTGTGAACTGTACGCCCACCATTCATGTGGTGAAACCTAGCACACCATGGACTGTATGGCAGAAGGGTTCTTAGGAAGTGTCAGGGTTAAATGAGACTGTAGGGTGAGTACGCATCCACTGGACCTGGTGGCCTTAGGAGAAGAGGGGGCAAAAGAGACACATCTCTCACTTTCTCCAGCACGTGAGATTGCACCTAGACATCAGCTGTCTGCCTGTGGGGAAGGATTCTCACCAGGTATCGATGTATCTGGACCCCGTAACTTGACTTCCTGACTCCATCACATGAGACAATAAGTTACTGTCATCTAAGCTGCCTAGTCTTTGGTCTTTGCGATCAGCACATGAGACAGACTGTGGTACTGGGGTGCTGCTGGAATAAACACCAAAGATGGTATAAGTGGATGTGGAAGCAGGTGATGGGTAGGAGGTGGGAGACTTTTAAGTGCCTGCTAGAAAATTCCAAGCTTGCTGTGAGGGGTGTTACGGGTGGTTGTGTGGAGAGCTCAGAGAGAGGACGGGAGAGCCGTGGAGGAAGCTCCCACACCCTGGGAGAACCGAACACAGTCACGAGGACAGCGGTGGTTGGGGTGTCGACATTGGGAGTCGTTCTGGTGAGGTGTCCATGGAAATGAGAAACATGGCCCGGGTTCTGCAGGACACGTGACCTTGTCACGAAGTGTCAAAGAGCTTGGCTGGTGGGTTTGGGGGAAGGTAGAGCTGTGAGCAGTGAAAGTGTGTATTTAGCTACGGGGATTTCTAAGCAAAGGGCAGGAGTGGTTGGTTCTTCCTGCTGCATCTAGTGAAATATGTGTGAAGGCTGATGGATCGGACATTGCAGTGGACATCTAGTGCTAATCAGAACTCGGGGACTTGAAAAGTGCCAGCCCATCCATGCAGCCAGAAGTGTGATGTTTCTTATGAAGCAGGCAAGAAAGATGTTGTTGAAAAACAATTTGATAGAAAAATTCATGGGCATGACCAGCAGGTTTCATCAGCCATCTCTGCTCCACCCAGGATTAGAACTGTGGTTATTCCAGCACAAACACTGTCATTCTGAAGTAAATGGGACGAACTCGTGGGGCAGAATGGAGGAAGGTGGTCAGGCCTCTTGGATTCTACAGACAAGGATCATAAGCCACTTTGGCTGTGAGGACACAGTCTGTTTAAGAAAAGGGAAGAACGGCCTTGGAGGAGACTCGAGACCATCAGGGAGGACTCCTTGCTTTCAGAGTCTTCAGCCACCGCCTTAGATTAGCCAAGCTCAGATGTGACTGCCACCTAATGGAGCCTGCGGGTGTGACCACTGCCCCGCAGAACTGCAGCGAGACTTCTCTTTGGGGCACAGAGCGAGAGAAAGCACCTCAGTGGGTCCGCAGGGTGGGACCGCCATCCGGAGGGTACAGAGTGGGGGCATCCAGCCGGAGCTGACCATCTCCAACCTTAAGGCCTGGCGGGATTGCCTTGCTGGGTTGTGGACCAGTGCCGGCCCCACAATTTCTCTTTCTTTCCTCTTCATCCCTTTCGAGATGGGTATGTCTGCCCTCTGACTGTCCCATTGCCACATTTGGGAGGCACAAAATGTGTCTGTTTTTCTACGTTCATACCTTGAGAGGACATTCACTTCAGGATGAATCATACGTCAAGATCCACCAGTCTCTGATGAGATGATGTTTAGACGAGACTTTGCACGTTTGACTCTAAGCTGATGCTGTAACGAGTAAGACATTTGGGGACGTTGGCTTAGAGTTTATTTTACATGAGGGAGAGCCGTGGATTTTGGAGTCCGCAGGTGTAATTTTATGGACTGAATTGGGACCCTCAAACTTTGCATGTTGGAGTTTGAATTCTCAAAGATGGTATTTAAAATTGGGCTTTCAGGAGGCAGGAAAGGCTAAGTGAGGGCATGGTGCCGTGGTCCCATCTCACTAGGACAGGAGCGTTGGGAAAAGAAGAGACATGAGAAGTGACCAGCACATCCAAAGTGTCCCCTGACCCTATCTCACCACAGACACCGATAAGTTGTCCAACACGGTGCTCTGTACAGGTGCATCCACCAAGATGTCTCTGTCATAAGTTTTCTGAGTTCTTAGTGGTGCCCATGAGTCAGCAACCAGCTGTGCCCTGACCTGAGACAGATATATCATTCAATAGTTCCCGAGTGACCTTGAATCATAAGTGTGCATGACATGTAGGGTAAGCAGGTCACCTTTAGACTTCCTGATTATAACCTGCCCGGGGGGGTCCACAAATGGACAGGCATGTTAGATTAACAATAGCAGATAAACTAAGGACAGGTGAATGCCATATATGCACATAATCCCTCTTCTGTGACTGGCCTAGGTGGAGGCTGGGAGATTGAGCTGGGCTTCAGCCCCATGGAGCTCACAGTATAGGACAGACGTAGTGAAGTTAGGACAGTAGATGACACCTAGTTGTGTTGGGAGGGTTTCAAAATCTACCCGAGGAAGTGAAGTCCTGGAGGATCCTGTGTTGTAGGCAGGACAGAAACGGCATTGGGTAGAGTCCTGGGGGCTGATCCTACCCCTGTGGCCATGTGTCCTGTCTGAAGGGTGGGCTCATGTGGGGACAGCGTGTGCCTGGGGGGCAGAGAGCCTGAGCTCAGCACACAGGAGTCTGCACTGGGCCGGGTCTCTTTGTGCACGTATTTTCCAGCCACAGAGAAGAAGACAGCCCTCAGGATGGTCCCTCTGCTGAGACATGAAAACAGACACATAGAAAACTGGTGAAGGAAGGTCCCCAGCCACCAGTGATGTGTCGTCCACAGACAGACAAGGTACATTTTCATTTTAGTCTGCGGTAGAAAAGAATTTAGAGCCATGTTGAAAAAGTCAGATTTGTCCCCGTGGGCAGCTGAGAACTTTGAGAGGAAATCGCTGCTCCCAACAGGAAGCCCCTTCCCACCTCCCTGTGCACCTGCTGCTTGCTGGGCTGGTCTGTATGTTCTGTGCTTTGTGTGTCCTGAGCGCCCCCTTGTGACCTGATCAGCCCCTGCAGCTCCCCTGTCTGTCTCCCTCGGGGAGGTTTGTGTCTGGGCTCACACTGAGGTCTCCTCACTGTGTCTCTCGCACAGTAATACACGGCCGTGTCCTCGCTGGTCACGGAGTTCAGTTTCAAGAAAACCTGGCTCTTGGAGGTGTCCCTGGTGATGCTGAGTCGGGACTTAAGTGAAGGGTTGTAGTCTGTGCTTCCACCACTCCATATAGCACCGACCCACTCCAGCCCCTTTCCTGGAGCCTGGCGGGTCCAGTGCACAGCATTGCTGGTTAAAGAGAACCCAGAGACGGTGCAGGTGAGCGGGAGGGTCTGCGAGGGCTTCACCAGTCCTGGGCCCGTCTCCTGCAGCTGCACCTGGGACAGGACACCTGGGGACAAGGAGCATCAGTCCTGTCAGTCACATGCTGTCACAACCATCCCACAGACCCCTGTCTGACATCTGAGACACTCACCTTGGGGGGCTGTCACCAGGCACAGGAGAAGACCCCACAGTCTCATCTTCACCTTGACCACAGTGCTGCTTCCCCAGAGACCTGAGCCCTGTGTGAAGAGAGAGCTGTGAGCGTCCACAGCCCAGACAGGTTTTACCCTGGGGCTGGAGGAGGAATTTGCATGTGGGCAGCATGCTCCTCATAAGTGGGGAGGTACTGGGTCAGGCTCCCTCGTGTCTCTGGGGTCCAGCTGGGGCTCTTTCCCTTAATACATACAGTGTCTGAGTGTGGAATGGCAGAGCAACCGATCTCTAAGGTACATTGAAACAGGTCTAAGGAAAGCCCCGCTTTTCATAGTATACGAATAAACGCTGGACTATTGAGTAAGTCACCGTTTTTAAACTTATAAGTGTTTCTCATAATTATGAAAGTGATTAGCATGATGGTCAGACACATTTTTACTTCAAGCAGATGGAATATATTCACGGACCCCAATTATTTATAAACATAATTCAAGTAAATAATACTTTTTCACCTTTGTTATAAATTACATCCAAAATAATAGACAGTCTCTTCCAATTCCCTCCTTCACTGAAGCACATGTGAGTTGTCTTTGTCTAAGTAGCTGCCTCTCTCCATAATCAGGCTGGAAGACCCCTGATGCTGGACACTTCATATTGTGCTTTTTCTCATTTTTTTTTAAATAATAAAGTCTTTCCATATTCTATATAATCTTTTTATGACATATATTTTAATTTACTAGTTTATGTGGAGCTTTAACTAATTTTTGAAATAATATTTCAAATATCACGTATTTATATTCGCCTACATTTTCCTTAAGGTCCAACCTGTGTGTGTCACATCTGAGAAATCCTTGGCTGATCCAAGGTCACACACATTCCGGTCTATCGATGTGTGTCATTCCCTCGACCAGTGCCATGCAACCTTTATTATTGCAGGAGGGAATCAGGGCAAAACCGAGTTTATCACACTCAGAATCCTAGAGACTGGAGACCTGGATGCCACCAGGGGCTGCATGGAAGACACCAGGGTGTCAGGAGTCATGTACAGCAGGGAGAGGGTAACTTAGCACCAAGTTTTCCTTGGGTTTCCCGGGTAAAGGATGAGCAGGACTGGTGAAGAGCATGGGCTTGACTCGTGTGAATCATTTCATTGGGCTCAGAGCTGGACGTGGTTCTCCATCTGCCTGGCAGCTGGGCCTGGGATGAGAAGGCAGAGGAGTATCGTGTCCCGGGGTGTGCAGGCAGACATAGGCGGGTGCCCTGTGGGGATAGTGTGCATGTGAAAGTTGTGTGCCAGGGAAGGACCTGTGCTGTATATAAGAACTGGTGACATCATGAGGGGAAGTGTCTCCCCATCCAGAAATATTTGAAAGTTGTTAAACATCATAATGTAGAGAAGGCGATAAAATACGTAAACACACTCAATGCAGGGAGCCTTTGCATTCACACCAACTGCAGCACCTTGCCCTATTCTGCCCCCACTTCATACGGAAAAAATCACTGCATCCTTCATCCTCCACTGTGAACCTTGGAGACAGGCCTGGGACACACAGTCGTACCTTCAGGACTCCTCATTCGACCCTGAGCACATCATGAGCGAGCACCCACTTCCTCCCTAACTCTGGGGTCATCTCCCACTGTGTTTCAGCTCAGGCTGAAGCTTTCATATTGGGTGTGTGTGTGGGGGGCTGTATCACTGAGTGATAGATGGGGCTTCTATAGACGAGCGGATCCGGGGTGTGAATTCCTCTTCATTTACATGATTCATTTCTATTTGATAAAGGAGAGAAACTCATAGTTGTCTGGGACACAATATGGGTGCACTAGACAGGCTTGCTTCCCTAAGGAGATCTAAACAGCCTAGATGGCCTATAGGATAGAGTGATCCATCCTTGTTCAGCTTGTATTAGAGGTCCTGGGCCACTCCATGAGGCTTGGGCAGAGAAATGCTCTTTAGCGTAAAGAGGAGGACATGTCTGTGGGAAGCTCAACGTGCTCCATCCTCTGTCCGACCAGGAACCAGAGAGAGCTCCAAACACGCAGTCGTCCACCTGAACCCTCACCACTGTGGTCACCCCAGCTGCAGCTACCCTCTTACTGGGAACATTCCTGCATGTGGGAGGATTTACAGCAACGACTGTGATGGGATCTGAAGACACAACAGCAGACTGTGCAGTGCCAGGGCCCAGTGCAGAATCATAGGAAAGGACCCATGTCGGAAATTATTATCCTCTTTGCTGTGACTGGTACGTGGGGAGGGCTTGAGAGTGAGGGAGACTGCAGCACGGGGGACACAATGACTAAACAGATTTAGTGGAACTAGGACAGCAGATGACAGCAGGTGATGAAGGGTGTTTATCATCCACCTGAGAAAATGAGGAGCAAGAGGTTAACGTGCTGCAGGCAGGACAGGGACCCTGTGGGACAGAGTCCTGGGGGACAGGTCCTCCCATGTGGGTCATGTGTCCTGTCTGAAGGGAGGCCCACGTGGGGACAGCATGTGTCTGTGGGGGGCAGAGCCTGAGCTCAGCACACAGGTCCCTGCACTGTGCTGTGTCTCTCTGTGTGGAAACAGTTCCCAGCCTCAGGACACAAAGCCCACAGGTGGTCTCTCTGTCAAGAAATCAGAAAGGGCACATTGAAAGTTACTGCAGGAAAGGTCCCCAGGCACTGCTGATCTGTCATCTACAGACAGGTTATTTCTTCATTTCTTGTCTGTGTGAGAATGTGGAAAATTAGAGCCACAAAGAAGCAGTAATTCTCCTGGGAGGCAGCTGAGAGATTTGAGAGGAAATCGCTGCTCCCAACAGGAAGCCCCTTCCCCAGCTCCCTGTGCACCTGCTGCTGGGCTGGTCTGTGTGTGCTGTGCTGTGTGTAGCCTCAGCGCCCCCTGGTGTCCTGAGCACCCTCTCCTGTCTCCCTCAGGGAGGTTTGTGACTGGGCTCACACTGAAGTCCCCTCACTGTGTCTGTCGTACAGTAATACATGGCCGTGTCCTCAGCCTTCAGGCTGCTCATTTGCAGATAGAGTGTGTTCTGGGCGTTGTCTCTGGAGATGGTGAATCGGCCCTTCACGGAGGCAGCGTAGTTTGTGCTGCTGCCATCCCTACTAATGGATGAGACCCACTCCAGCCCCTTCCCCGGAGCCTGGCGGACCCAGTACATCCAGAAGCTACTGAAGGTGAATCCAGAGGCTGCACAGGAGAGTCGCAGAGACCCCCCGGGCCGCACCACGTCTCCCCCAGACTCCACCAGCTGCACATCACACTGGACACCTGTGAACACAGATACATCAGGGTCAGGAAACTGTCACACATCCCTGTTCCTCACTCATTCCCACTCACATACTCAGTGTCCCTTGTTCCCCATCAGTCACCTTGTAAAACAGCGACGAGGAAAACCCAGCTGAGCCCAAACGCCATGGTGCGGTGTGCGTGTTCAGACCTGATCCCTGAATGGGGACTCCTGGGAATCATGAGACTGGGCTCCTGTCCCAGAGCTGCAGGCTTGGGGCTGGGCTGGCTTTTATCAGCAGAGGGGCCCTATTTGCATGTGCTCTGACTCTATATGGAGCTCTGGGGTTGGGGACACACAGAGAGGACAGCGACCCAGAGCCGGCCTTGGTGTCTCTGGGCACATGGTTGCAATGAGAACATTTGGTAAAATATGCCTTTTATTGTGACATGTGTTACTTAAACACTTAGCATCATCATCTTATTTTGTTTTACTCATGCACGTAAGTCATGTGACGTGATATCATTTACCTGCATCACTGGTGAAGAAGGCCAAACAGGACCACAGAGAGCACATGTGTAAGAGTGAACTCATGTGTGTGGCCCTGCACACTCCCCACCGCACCCCACTGCTCCCCTGAGCCACCTCCAGGACAGAGTGGACATGCCCCGTGAGGTGCAGGTCTCCGTCCTGCATGAGCGCGTGTGGGATTTGCTGGCTTCTAGTGCTAACGGAGAGCACGTGCGAGAATCAGGGTCACAGCTGTATTGCAGGCGTCGGGCCCATCTGAGTGTCACTCTCTGTACCTCTAACTTTCTTTGTCCACTGATAACAGCACTTGGACGGTAGTCGTCTTGCTGTGGTAGAGCTCTGTCAGCCACAGCCACGCCAGGATGACGTGTACAGTTGGAATCGCACGCACATACTTGATGTCCATGCTACATCCTCAGCATCATAATTGGAAATGCAACGTATGGTATGATGTGGGCTCGCACGGGTCAGTGCTGAGTCTTCTTCCGATGAGTGCATCCACCGCCGTGTGAGTCTGCGCACCTGCTGAGGGGTGCTGGAGTGTCCCCAGACCCTGGACTCTACAAAGAAAGCCAATTCTCAGCCTGTAGATGTAGAGACCTGAGAAAATGTTCTTATTCTTATGACACACAGCCACAGTGACAAGCAAGCTGCACTAAGTGCAAATTAATCAATTTCCTTGAACATTCGGGTATGGGAAGTCACACCCATACCTAAGGAAATTGCACCCTGAGGTCTGGAGACTGAAGTTCCTGCAGAAAATAAGGGACCATACTCAGCCTACCCATGATAGCTCTTTGGAGGGCAGAGCCCTAGAAAGAACAAATATTTAACTATAAAGAGTTAATCTTTTAAAAAGCCAGTGTCCTAAATTTCAGGGAGTACTTCCCCCAGTGAGGGCTCAGAAGGCCATGTGTGAACCAGGAAGTGAGACTTCAAGATGCCGAGTCTGTTGTCTTTCCCCCGGGACTGTCTGAAGTTAATTCCAGTTGTCTCCCTCAGCCGCTTCGTCTCTGTTACTTTTTCATAGCAGCTTACATGGACTATGAAATCGGTACAGAGAGATGGGGGTGCTGCTGTAACAGATACGTAAAACTGGGTGCGGCATTGGAACCGGGTTGGGCAAAGAGGCTGGAAGCGTTTGAGATGTGTGTTAGAAGAAGCCTCCATGCTGTGGACGGGCCTTTAGAGGAGGATCTGGGGGGAGCTCAGAGAGAAAGACGGGAGCTGGGGAGCAGCCTCAGTCTTCGTGGAGGAAACCTCAGCCGTCCTGAGCAGATGCAGGAATGTGGGTGACAATGGCCATCGTGATGGGTGCTTGGATGGAGCCAGAAACTTCTTATTGGAACCTGGAGGGAGGTGGTCCTTGTTATGGATGGTGGGGAACTTGTGTGACGTGTTTCTCCTGCTGTTCTGTGGAAGGTAGAATGAGGAGAAGGGAATTGGACGCTCAGCTGAGGCTCTTTCTACACCAAGGGAGGCAGGTCAGGCTTCGCCCCCTGACGTCTCCTGGTGAAAGACAATATGTTGTTGTAAGACTTCCCTACAGAGGTAAGTGTACACTTTGATCATTTTTATGAGTTTATTTGAGTCAAACTGATGACAGTTGCTAGGAAGGAAGCTCTCAGACGCTCAGGGGAATGACAGTCTTGCAGTTTCTCTGATGCACTTGGAATTAAGGAGGGGACATAAGGAAGGTCACGTGAGAGAAAGCGAGGTGGAGATCATACTGCAAGACAGTAAGATGATGTGCCCTCTTAAGGGTGGTCACACTTTCGAGAGGTGTGGCTTCTAATGTTTCAAAGGTGCGTTAACCTCAATGCACAAGAGCGCAGATAGGGCTGGCTTAAGGCCAAGATCAGCCTCTCACTGAAAAATTTACAGGCCTGGGGCGTGAGGGCCCGGTGCGACCTGCCCCGTTAGAAATTCATGATCAGATCACCCTGAGAGGTTACTTTTGGTCACTGAATTTTGTCAGATTTTTTACATAGCCCCTTTTTTGTTCACAAATAGGATCCCTGAAACTAGATATAAAAAAAGGCATTCTGTGAGCTCTGTTACTGAGACTTGGAGCAAAACCACCTTAAGACAGACCAGGATATTTCATCTGCTTAACTCTGCACCCACTCCTGGTCTGAGACTTATGCTGGTGGTCTTTGGCGCCCCCTGGTGGATTTTTGCACCCCTTGGGGATCTTCAGCACCCCCTGGAGGATCTGAGGGTCCCCCAGGTCCTCAGTGTCCCCTGCAGCCCAGCCCTCCTGTCTCCCTCAGGAAGGTTTGTGTCTGAGCTCACGCTGACATTCTTTCACTGTGTCTTGCACAGTAACCCACAGCCGTGTCCTTGCTGGTCACAGAGCTGAGCTCCAGGGAGAACTGGTTCTTGGACATGTCTGAATTGATAACTAATCGACCTTGGAGAGATGGTGTGTAATCTTTGTGCCACCTGGACCTGTAGCATGTCATTCTCAGTCACTGAAGACCTTTCCCTGGAGGCTGCCTGAGCCATTCTAAGGTAGCACTGTTGCTGGAGACAGTGTCCCCAGAGGTGGAACAGGTGAGGGACAGGGTCTGTGAGGCCGCACCACCTGGGATCCCGGCTCCTGAAGCTGCACCTGGGACAGGACTCCTGGGGGAAAAAGGAAACAGGTTAATCACTCCATCTCTCTGTGAATACTGCTGTGAACCGTCGCATCTCCCTGACACTGACCCCTGGGAGACCCAGCACGGGAAGGAAGATGAGGAGGGAGACAGACATTTCCCTGGGTCAGCCAGATTCAGCAGGCTCTGCAGTCCCCGGCAGGTGGCTGTATTTCAGCAGGAAGCCCTGCCTGGCATTTGCCCGAGTGGCGCTCACTGATAGAAGGTCCCGGATGCACACTGCCCGCAAAAGCACGGACCCTACTTCTGCAGCCAGAGCCCTCCAGAGCCACGTCCTAGGGTGCCAAATCCAAGGCAGGGGACAGAGACAAGGTGCTCAGAGGTGGAACACTTTGGTGTGAGCTGAGTGAAGCACTTCCTGAATCCCGGCAATGTGGCTCTTACATCAATTACAGAGTTTGTATACCCACACTTACAGATTGGATCCCATTCATTCATTCATTCATTTGACAAATACTGAGGGCAAGTTATACACTAGCACCCTTCCAGGCAACTAGGACAAATCAGTGAGCAAGACAGAGGCAACTGTCCTCATGTTCCTGGGGTCACACGTCAGGTCCTCATGAGGCAGCCCCAAGGAAGCAGGTCAGTGTCCTCAGCCTAGAGGGCCCACAGTGGGAAGGAAATAGGCCTGTGTTTGTGTTTTGCTTCCAGATGGCTGGGTGCAATCAAGCCAAGCACAGCGAACCGTGGGTTCCCGTGGGGAGCGCCGCTTTGCGGGGACCATGGGCAAGAGCTGCTAAGACACCAAATGGCCGAGGCTGGAGCTCAGGGTGTGTGGGTGGAAGCTCTTCCTTTTAAAATGACCTCAGTTATCAATCAGCAAAGAGTGATGGCTAATGACAAGTGAACTCTGCACACGGGGTGTCTTAGAAAAGTTTCTATTGAGTGGCATTTTGTGTGCACATGGCACGGGCTTGCATCTGTTTGGGCACTTTCTGGTGCCGTCCCAGCTCGCCACATCTTAGGCCCCACGGTCCTCAGGCCTGTGGTTTTACCCTCTGCTCTTCAGTGCTCGTACGTATTGTCTCCACCAGTTGGCTGTATCCACCGGATGGGGCAGGGGATGTCACCATTTTTCACCACTTCCGGCAGCAAATACAGGTTGGCTAGGTGGTTTGGGTCCCTGTCCAGTGCTGGTCCCTAGGCAAAGCTGGGAGGATGTCAAGAGGACAAGGGGGCGGCCACCTGCTGGGCTGCTCCAGTCAGCGGGTAGAGGGATGGCATCCGGAGGCACATGGGTGATGTCCCCTGGTCGTGCTCTCTGCAGGGTTCAGCCACCCCCAGCTATGGTGCCCGTCCAGGCGGGGAGCAGGTGGGGATGGCTGTGGGGACTCCGGGGCAGGTCTCTCAGACCTAAACCAGGCCCCATTGGAGCTCAGGGAAGGCGTCGCAGGGCCCGACAGGAGACCCTGCCGGGGTGGCCGCAATGCCGCTGCAGAGCTTCCAGCAGAGCCGGGAATGGCACTGAAGGTAAGTGGGAGGGTGGTCCCTCCCGTTATTCTGGCGAGGAACTGGGGCCACGACCGCCGCATCCTCCGCAGTCTGCGCGACCGCGAGATGGCGAGTAACCTTGCTGAAGAAAGGCCTCCTTCAGGACAGGAAGCTCTGCCTTCTGGTAAATGGTGAACTTAGCGCCATGTCACGTCAGCACCTCCATGGGGGTCTCCCCGGTTCGCTTTCAGGTCTCACCGCGGCCCAGAGAGAGCAGAGCTTTCCCACGTGAGCCCGTCACTGCAGCCATCGTGCTTTTCTTTGTGGCGCCTGCACGTGCTGGGCCCAGGTGGAGGTCTGGGCTTGTACAGGGCTCGGCCAGCTCCCTTCTGGGAACCAGCGCTGGTTTCCTGGGTGGACCCTGTCCCGCTCCGGGTGCCGAGTCGTTGGGATACAGGGTCATGGGTGGGTGGTCCATGAAGGTTCTAACAGAAGGACCAGAACCTGCCCAGTCCCATGAAGCTTGGGAACGAAGACCTAGCCCCGGGTCTGGCCAGGCCCCCACGGTGCAGCTTTGGAAACTGGACAAGAATCACGGCTGTTGGTGGCATTGCCGCTGTCTGTCCCGGCCTCTTCCCAAGCTTCATATGCAAGAACTGTCATGGCTCCCCGCCAACCCCCACCCAAGGCCCGCCCTGGGAGCCACCAGAGGCTGCAGGGAAAAGCAACGTTCTTCAATCCAGAGTATGCAGTCATTTACTTAGAACATCTTAAAGAATCTGAAAAAATATATCCTCAAACTGATTAATAAAATCCAGGATGTTTTAGTAGACAAGCACCAAACAACTGGAAGTGAATTTGGAAAGAAAAAACCCTGCAGCGATATAAAAACAAGAAAATAGCATAAATCTAGAATCTGTACACTGAACATTATAAGACATTGCTCAGAGTGTAAAAAGGTCACTACTCTTTTTTCCATCCCACATTTCCTTTCAGTCTTGGGTTTTCTACAAACAAGATCGTGCCACAGGCTCACTGGGAGAGTTTCACGTCTTCCTTTCCAATGTAGGTGCATTTCTTTCTTTCGCTCGCCTGATCGATGGGTGTGGCAATGCAGTACTGTGCTGAATAGGAGTGGTGGGAGTGCAGACTTTGTCTCTGATCTTAGAGGAAAAGCACTCAGGCTTTCAGGTTTGAATATGATGTTAGCTGTAGATCTGCCTTATCTGGCCTTTATTATGTTGACATGTCCCCTCTCTACCCAATTTGTCCAGAGTCCTTGTCATGAAAGAATGTGGAATTTTGCCAGATGTTATTTCTGCTTGCATCGACATGGCCATTTGACTTTTGTCTTTCCTTTTATTAATGTGGTGTTTTATGTTTACGGATTAGCAAACACCGAACCATCCCTTCATCCCCGGGACGAAACCCCCTTGGCCGTGGTGTATGATCCTTTTACCGTGCTGTTGAGTGCAGTTTGCTAGTTTGCTAAAGAGTTTTGCGTCTATGTTCATCAGGGATATCGATCGGTCTGTAGTTCTGTTTTCTCGGGCGGCCCTCCTCTGGTTCTGGTATTGGGGTAATGCTGCCTCGTAAAATAAGTCAGGGAAAGTTCTGTCTTGCTGACTGCTTGAGCGACCCTTTTCCCACCCCAATTTCCACTCTTATGCTTTCACTTCACCAATAAAGAGTGAACCCTTGAAACCCTAGCTTGCCCACTCTGGGACTCTAATACAGACAGAGCCCCAGGTTCACTGTCGCCACCATCTACCATGTGGCCCTGAGGTGTGAGGGAAACTTTGATTTTCAAAGTCACCGGAGCTTGTTGCTGACGTGTGTTCTGTGGTCATAATAAAACCCACAAAGGCTGGTCCAGCCACAACACTGGCGGGGGATGGCGGAGTGTCCGTGGGCTCGCTGGCAGTGAGTGTGGTCCAAGCTGAGAGCCGGGACATCCCATCGATAGGCTGGGACCGATGCAATGTCCTCTATGTTGCCTGCACTTTTACACAGTATGGAAGGCTGACACTGTGTATCTAGTCTCGACGTAGGTCCCTCCCTTGACTTTGGGGTCTTGATAAGTCTCATGTGAGCGGCCGCTCCCGAGGAGTGCATTTTCAAGCATAAAAATGACAAAAGACCAAGTGCAAATACAACATTGATGGTTGGCCTTGTGTTTTTGACCACATTCTTCTTGGAGGGGGTCCACTGTTGTCACTCCCACTGGCACCGCGGTGTGGGCACCGTGGAAGGTCCCAGCTTATATGGCAATGGCAGTTCCTTTTATTGTTGCAGATTCCTTTATAACTGAATTTCTCGGGGACGTGGACACATCTCAGTGTAGCCAAAGTCCTGTTGCAGAAGATGTTGCTACAGGAATTTCTGGTAGTGTGGTAGGTACAGATCTCACAGGAGTGGCATCTTTCATTCCTGTCAACGGTGCTCATCCAGCCGAAGTAGCCAGAGGCCAGAGACTAGAGACTGAAGGGACGCCACATGTCCCTCCACCTAGGTAGACAAGTGTGCTGGCAGCCCGCAGCCTCCACCCTTCACATCTGCTGCTACGCAAGCATGAAGTGGGGGAATGCACACCCTTTCTCCAGAGGGAAAAGCAGATCTATTTAGATGGTTATAAGTCAAGTATTCGCATTCTACCTTCCATGGAAACAGTGAAGAGAAAGCGAAGGAGTCTGTGACGATCACAGTATTACAGAGGAGATGAGCACTATGCCGGAATCCAAAGTCATAAAATGGGGAAGGAATGTGGACAGCAGGACATTAGAAGACAAAAAGAAAAGTGGCACAATGAACGAAATAGATCAGTGATCACATTGTGTTTAAATTGAGTGACTATCTCTCTCTCTATATATATATATATTTTTAAGTGGGAAATATTTGTGGAGCAAAAAACAATTGTTGCTTCATATCAGGATCTGTTAATGACTTTTTCATCCTTTCGTTGAACAACTACAAAATTGGGTGAAAATACGTGAAATATTTCTTCTCTCACATTGGACACCAACAGAAGCCCCTTGTGTCTTCAGCTAAGAGCTGATTGGCATACACAAATGAGGAAGTTACCAAACGCCAGAAAACAGCCACACTGAGCGAAATTGGGTCAGGAATAGTTTCTGTGATCCCCTGCTGGGATGAGAAAAAAAACACATCATAATTCAAGAAGCATCGCATGAAATACTAGGAAACATTTTACTCACTAAGCCTAAACAAAGTTTTAAAGCAAAAACCAGAAGGATCACATGGTTTTCAAATTTCTTAACTGCAAACCAGAATAAGACATGTATAGTTATAGAATCTTTAAAAATTCAACACATGTAAAGGTAAAATTAACAAGCCTAAGTTCACCTGCCAAGGAAGTAGGTAGAAATGGTACTTGTGACCCCTGGCATGCGGTTAGGGAGTACCATGGCAGAGAACTGGCAGAGAAGTTAATTGCGTTGTAATTTTACTTCATATATTCAAATAGCAGAGGGGACTTTGGAGGTGTCGAATGGAGACACGCCTCCGCTTCCTTCTCCTTTTTCGTTTCCATGTAGCATTCATGGACAAGGCCCTCCCACCTCTCCCACCTCAACCCCAGCTGGATTAACGTCCAGGCCCACCCACTGCCACACCCTGTGACTGTTACCTAATCCCTCGTGGGGCCCACCCAAGGTAGGTGCCGGCAGCCTGAGGCAGCCCTTTGTTTTCTGTCAGTATCTCCTTGGTAGGGAGTGGCCACAGCAGATGGTTTGGCCCGGGCTTCTCTGAGCATCCTCCCTTTCTCCATTCTCATTGACACATGTCTTTGAGTAGGGGCATGAGGCTGGCCGAGGACCAGGTCACTCTGAGGATGCCCCTCTTGCTGCTTGGGCTCTGGGCCATGCTGGCTCCAGTCCAGGGTTCTCGAGGTCGTCCCTCATGGCGCTACATCTCCTCTGAGGTGGTGATTCCCAGGAAGGAGGTGAACCGTGGCAAAGGTGTTCAGGTGCCGGGCTGGCTCTCTTATAGCCTGCGTTTTGGGGGCCAGAGACACGTTATCCACATGCGGCGCAAGAAACTCTTTTGGCCCAGACATCTGCTGCTGATGACTCAGGATGACCAAGGAACCTTGCAGATGGACTACCCCTTTATTCCTCTAGACTGCTACTACCTCGGCTACCTGGAGGACATTCCTTTTTCTACGGTCACCATGGACACGTGCTATGGGGGCCTGGAAGGTATTATGAAGTTGGATGACCTTGCCTATGAAATCAAACCCCTCAAGGATTCCCAGCGGTTTGAACACGTTGTCTCTCAGATAGTAGCAGACACAAATGCAACAGGCCCCCCATACAGGTTGGGGTACAAGGAAGACAGTGATCCCCTGTTATCTCAGGCAAACACCAGTGCAGCTTCCAGGATCAGTAGTAAGCTCTATTCATCCCATCAAGGAAATATTAAAGGCTGCATGATAGCTTCCAATTCAATTTATACTATCTACAACAATATGTCGAAATGTGCCAATTTATTGAGAAATATAGGTAGCTTATTTAACTCCATGTACAAAAGTCTTGATATAAGGTACTACATTGGCATCATGATCATTTATAATGCGAGAGATCCAGCTGCCATGAACAACTATCAGGTGCCAGGGAGTCCTTTTCACCAGTATTATGAACTTGTCATTTTTAGACCTCTTTTGCCACATTCAGGCTTTCTTTTAAATAGACAGGGGCCACATGAAGTTGACTTTACTCCCGTACTGTACGGCATGTGCAACAACGAAAATCTTGTCATGCTGGGTTATATGGACAGACATTACTTACTGATAGCTATCGTAGGAGCTCAGGAGATTGGGAGAACGCTCGGTCTGTATTATGACGAAGACACGTGTGTTTGCCAGAGGAGGGCCACCTGCATTATGTATCATTACCCTGTGTTGACAGATGCCTTCAGTAACTGTTCCTTTGTTCACATACAAAACGTATTTGCTAATCATGTAGCAGACTGCCTCTACATGACTGACATAGTGTATACTAATAGAACCTACTCAGTCGCTCGATGTGGAGACAATGTGGTGGACGAAACGGAGCAGTGTGACTGTGGCTCCTTCAAGAGGTGTTACAATGACCCGTGCTGTAAAAGTGACTGCACGTTTCCAAGAGGAAGCTCTTGTGACACAGGCAGATGCTGTGTAAACTGCACCCAAGCCGCCCCGGGGGTGCTCTGCAGACCAATCCAGAACATTTG
>NW_011889734.1:37623-37859 GCF_000151845.1 Pteropus vampyrus
GCTGGTGCTACTCCCAACGGGCCCTGCCTGTTTTGCGATGGGGGCTCTAGGGTGTGAGAGACATATGTCCGTTTTCCATCTAGAGCAGCCGGTGTCACCCCGGGGAGCAAAGTCTCCGTGGGGGAGACTGAGACCATGAGGCCGAATGCGGTGCAATGACGTCAAATCAGAAAATGGGGTAGAAGTGGCTATCGTGACGGCCCCTTCAGAGTGAGCCCCGGAGGTCTTAGCCCCAC
>NW_011889734.1:38895-56217 GCF_000151845.1 Pteropus vampyrus
GTTCTTTGGTTTTAAAAGTTCAGTAATTTTCATGCAGACAGAGTTGACACGTACCACGGAGAAGTGTAAGGTGCACAGCCCGTCCACTGTGGACATTTATGTCATGCCACATGAATGCCACACGGGCGCCCCCCTCAGTGTTGGCTCACGCGTGTATGCATCACGTCCTCGTCACTACTCTGGGGGAAGAGCATCCGATACCGTCTCGTGCCCCTCGGCACTGGCACCCCGGGGTCGTGGTCTGTAATCATGCCACACGGCGCCGCCAGTTCCCGCCCCAGCCTGGGACCCGTGCTCTGCTCTCGCGCTACCTCCAGAATGAGGAGACAGCCACGGCAGGGACAGCGTCTACGTGCACCCCAAGATAACCCTCACTCGCCAACCCCTTCTCCCCTCGCCTTACCGCACGTGCCTCTCCCACTTGGCAGCCTCTCTTTCCTCTTCCTGGGATGACGTGTCAGCCCCAGGCATCTGGGGACCTCCCGGAGGCTCGATTCTCTGTGAAGCCCCGTGAGTGGGTGGTGAATGGCCACTGACCTTCCCAGCTCCTGTCTACACAGTGCTCAGCAGGTGCTCACCCGCCATTGTTCGCTGGTCTCTCTAACCACAGAGCCTCCCATTTGTCTCCAGATGTTTGCAGATCCTGTGGCAGGCAGGACATTGGGAAACAAGTCCTGCACTTAGAAGAAAGGAGAACTTGGAAAACAATCTCCCTGGACGACGGCATCCCAGGGTGTCTGATTTCCCCTCCCGCGGGGCAAATCCCCACCGGTGGACGGGGCCAGCTGGTCCTCAGTCACACCCCGGAGCCCTCCAAAAGCTGAAACTGAGGGTCAGGACGGGACTTCCTTGCCGACACCAGTGCAACCGTGTCTTCTGCTACAGGGCCGGCCTCCGTCTGCCCCCTGAGTCTGTGCGGACTGTCGGACTTTCCAGTCAGGCAGCTCACGCCGCCCGACATCCTGGGCCTTCTCGACGCCCATCCTGCCTTCCCGCTTCCGAGCTCTTGCCAGCAAGCCTTGAAGGTAGAGATGTGTTAGGTAAAGCTAATGCCAGCACACGAAGGAATGAGAAAGGACTTCTGACCTCCCCACCCTCAGACCGGACCTCAAACGCCCTGCTTTCCCCAGACGAGAGCCCTCTAGACTGAACAGCCTCTGAAGAGGATGTGCTCTTTTCGTTATCAGGTTGGCTGGGGTAACTTTGGTCAGTAAGATTATTTATATAGGTTTCAGGTGGAAAATTCTACAGTATTTCATGAGTTCATTGCACCCTCTGCTTGCCACCCACTCCCAGCCTCCCTCCATCCAAGTGTGTTTGATCCCTTCCCCCTCACCCCTCCTTGCACCTGCAGACGCTTCCTGTGACCACCACACTGTGGTCTGTGTCTGAATCTTTTTCTATTTTGAATGTTCCTTGGTTGCTTTCTGTTTTAGATCCCACACGTAAGTGAAATCATATGGTTCTCAACTTTTCTGTCTGACTTATTTTACTTAGCACGATCCTCTCAAGGTCCACCCAAGTTGTCGAAAGGCTCTATTTCATCCTTCCTTATGGCTGAGCGATACTCCATTGTATGTATGTACCATGTCTTCTTTATCCAAACATCTACTGAAGGACACGGGTTATTCCCATGTCTTGGCCACCGTGAATAATGCTGCAGTGAACATCGTGGTACATGTATCTTTGCGAATAAATGCTTTCAACATTTTGGGGTAGATACCCAAAAGAGGGATTGCTTGGTCATATGGTAATTGTATTCTTAATTTTTTACCGTTTTCCATAGTGACTGTACCAATTTACATTCCCACCAGCAGTGTACGAGGGTTCCTGTTCCCCCGCAACCTATCCAGCACTTGTCGTTACTTGTCCTGTTGATGGCAGCCGTTCTAACAGGTGTGAAGTAGTATCTCATGTAGTTTTGACTTGCAGTTCCCTAATAGCTAGTGAAGTTGAGCCTCTTTTCACGTATATGTCGGCCATTTGTATTTCTTCTTGGGAAAAGTGTCTGTTCAGGTCCTCTGCCCCGGTTTTTAATTGCATTGCTTGTGTTTTTGTCGTGGTTGAGTCGAATAAGTCCCTTATATATTTGGGGTATTAGCCCCTAATTAGAGGTGTTGTTTGCAAATGTCTTCTCCCATTCTGTTGGTTGCCTTTATGTTTTGTTGATGGTTTCTTTTGCTGTGCAGAACTTTTTAGTTTGCTACAAGTTCATTCCTTTATTTTTGCTTTTACGGTCAAATTTATAAAGTCCTGTCTGAGACCAAGGTCCATGAGTTTGGTATCTGTATTTCCTTCTGTGTGTTTAATTGTTTCCGGTCTTATATTTAAGTCTGCAATCCATTTTGTTAATTGTTATGTATGGGGACAAAGAGCAGTCTAATTTCATTTTTTTTTTTTTTTTGCACGTAGCTTTCCAATTTTACTACTTATCGAAGAGGTTTTCTTTTCTTCGTTGTGTATTTTTAGCTCTTTTGTGGAAAATTAGTTCCCATGTACATGTGGGTTTATTTCTGGGCTTTCAGTTCTGTTCCATTGGTCTCTGTGTCTGTTTTTCTGCCAATACCATGCTGTTTTTATTGTTACTTTGCAGCATCATTTGAAGTTAGTGAATGTGATATCCCTGGCTTTGTTCTTTTCTCTCAGGATTGCTTTGGCTATTCAGAGTCTCTCCCAAACAAATTTAATGATTTTTCTTTGAGAAATGCCATTGGGATTTTGATGGGGATTGTATTAAATCTGTATATTGCTTTAGGTAGTATGGCTATTTGAGCTATGTTGAGTCTTCCAATCAATGAACATGGAATATCTTCCGACTTCTTTGTGTCTTGATTTCTTGAAACAATGCCTTGTCATTTTCAGGGTACGGCTCCTTTGCCTCTTTCGCTAGTTCACTTCTGGGTATTTTGCTCTTTTTGTTGCAAATGTAAATGGATTTCTTTCCATTTCTTTTCTGAAATTGTATTATTAGTATATAGGAATGCAATGGACTTTTGTATATCGATTTCGTATCCTGCATTTTTATTTGTTTACTGGTTTTAATAGCTTTTTGGCGGAGCCTTTAGGGTTTTCTATATAAAGAATCATGTCATCTGCAAAAAGTGACAATTCGACTTCTTCCTTCCCAATTAGGATGTCTTTAATCTCTTTCTCTAACCTATTTGCTCTGGCTAGGACTTCTACTGTGTAGAATAGGAGTGGTGAGAGCAGACAACCTTTTTCTTTTATTCCAGATCTTAGAGGAAAAGCTTTCAGATTTTCACATTGAGTATGATGATAGCTGAGGGTTTGCCGTATATGACCTTTATGTTTTGTTGAGGTACTGTCCTTCTGTACACGTTGTATTGAGTGGTTTAACCATAACTAGTTATTGTATCTTGTGAAATGCTTTTTCTGCACCTATTGAGCATATGATTTTATCCTTTATTTTGTTAATGTGGTGTGTTACATTGATCGATTTGCATATGAGGAACCATCCTTGTGTTTCTGGAATGAACCTCATTTGATCATTATATATTATCTTTTAAATGTATTGTTGTGTTCAATTTGCTAGGATTTTTACATCTACATTTATAAGAGATATTGGTCTATAATTTTTCTGTGTGTTTTCACTAGTGAAGCCATCTTGTCTTGGACTTTTATTTTCGGGGATGTTTCGGATGACTGTTTCTATTTCCTTACTGTCGATTGATCTATTTATATTTTCTAGTTCTCTTTGATTCTGTCTAGGAAAGTTATATATTTCCAAGAACTTGTCCATTTCTTCTAAGTTATTGAATTCGGTGGCATATAGCCTTTCATAGCATTCTTGCATAGTTCTTTTTATTTCTGTGGGGTCCATTGTAACTTTCATTTACGATTTTGTTTATTTGAGTCTTTTCTTTTTTTCCTTGGTAAGTCTTGCCAGAGGTTTGTCAATTTTATTAATCTTTTCAAAGACCCAACTCTTTCTTGCATTAAGGTTTTCCATTGTCTTTTTGTTCTCTATTTCATTGAATTTTTATTATTTCCTGTCTCCTACTGACTTTGGCCTTTGTTCTTTTTACCTAGTTCTTTAAGGTGAAATGTTAGGTTATTTATTTAAGATTGTTCTTGTTTCTCAAAGTAGGCCTGAAATGATATAGACTCCCACTTATTACTGCTTTTGCTACATCTCTCCAACTTTGATAAGTCATGTTTTCATTCTCATTGTCGCTATGTATGTTTTGACCTCCCTTTACTTCTTCTTTGACACAGTCATTGTTTAGTAGCGTGTCGTTTACTCTCCGGGTAGTTGTTGTTTTTCCAGCTTTCTTTTTGCAGATGATCTCCAGTTTTAAAGAATTGTGGTTTGAGAATATACTCGTTAGGAGTTTAATGTTTTTCAATTAGTGGAGGCTACTTTTGGAATTCAACGGATAGACCCAGCATACGGTCTATCCTTGAGAATGTTCTATGTGCACTAGAGAAGAATGTGTAATCTGGTGTTTTGGGATGAAAGGCCCTGTAAACGTTGATTCTGTCCTATTGGTCTAATGTGCCATTTAAGGTTGATATTACCTTTTTGATTTTGTTTGGATGCTTTATCCATAGGTGACTGTGGTGTATTTAGGCCCCCTACTGTAATTTTTAAAAATCAATTTGTCTCTTTAGTTCTGTTCATAGTTGCTTTGTATGTTTTAGTGCTACCTCATTGGGAACATATACATTGGTAAGTGTTATGTCTTCTTGATGTATTGTCCCCTTTATCATTATAAAATATCCATCCCTGTTTCTTTTGCCTTTTTATCTTGACATCTATTTTTTTCAGATACATGCATTTTTCACTGGATGCCAGTGGCTTGGAGTATCATTTTCCAACTCTTTTCTTTGAGTCTGTGTTTTTCCTTGCAGCTGAGATGTGTCTCCTGAAGGCAGCATATAGTTGAGTTTTGCCTTTCAATCCAACCCACTACTCTGTGCCTTTTAATTGGTAAGTTCGGTCCATTTACATTTGGGGTGATTATTGATATATGAGGATTTCCTACAGCCATTTTATCTTTTGTTTTCTGATAGCTCTGTGATTTTATTATTTTCCCTTGTGTTTCTGTCTGTCGTTTTAGTTTGTTGGTATTCTATGAATTTTTTCCTCCATTTCTTATTTTTTTATGTTATGGGTTTCTGTCTCTGTGTGAGGAAGTCAGAGGACACTGTTCCCTTCCTTCCTGAGCCCCCACACAGCTGCCCTCTCCCTCGGGGTTTCTGTCACTCTCAGGATGTGGGTCGTCACACTGTGTGTCTTGCACAGTAACGTGTGGCCGTGTCCTCAGTCCTCAGACTGCTCAGCTCCATGCAGGCTGTGCTGGTGGACGTGTCTGCGGTCATGGTGACTCTGCCCTGGAACTTCTGCGCATACCTTGTCCTACTATCTTCAGGATCAATTCTTCCCATCCACTCAAACCCTTGACCTGGTGCCTGTCGCAGCCAGTGCATATAGTAGCTGCTGAAGGTGAATCCAGAAGCCTTGCAAGAGACCTTCACGGAGGCCCAGTCTTCTTCACCTTGACTCCAGACTGCACCAGCTGGACCTGGGTGTGGACACCTGTGGAGAGGAGACAGCAGTGGGTGCAGAGCCTTGACTGGCCCTGGTGACCTCATCAGCCCAGGGCTGGGGATCCCCTTACCTGTCGCCACTGCCACCAGTAGGAAGACGCTCCAGCTCCAGTCCATGCTGAGGGTGGTGCTGTCAGGGCCTCTGTGGGGGAAGGCGTGATGGTGGGGTGCTGTGAGGACACAGACAGGTTCCTATTTAACCTAGTGCACCTCGGCCCATTTGCATATTCATGAGGCACCGTATTCATAGCTGAATTTTTGGCCATACCTGAGAGAGGGTCAATGACACAGGGATTATGCACAATGGGCATTTGAGGGTCCAGTCCCAATTCTTATTTGGGGACAGGCATCATCTGCCAGGTCACTGATCTCTGTGCACAATTCTGCTCACTGAGGAACAGTCTCACAGGATGTCTTCGCACTGTCCACCTCCTTTGTGTGACACAAAGATACCAGAATTGGTTCTGGGCTGTCAGTGAGAATGTCTCATTCCAGGCTCAGGGTGTCTCCTAAATGCTACACCTAGTGATTTAGTCAACTGTCCTTGCCACCAGCTCCTCACTACTCAGAGGACTAGGTGGCCTAGATCTGCCCCTCGTGTGTGGTTCCTATTGCCTTCTCGAGTTTGGCAAAGGGTCCTGACAGAATAAGACATCGTTGTTTCTTCAGCATCCCTGTCTGACTGTTAATTAAATTTTATGAAAGGAGGAAGCCCCACACCCTCAGAGTAAGGCCCTACCCATTACCCCTGTAACTGCTACTGGAGCTGCAGCCGCTGCTTAGTGGGTCCTGACCCCCCCCCCCACTGCAGCCGAGTCATCACCCTGCAGGAGAGGGCCCCGTGTGGGCTCAGGGACATTGACTTTCCGGTGCCTGCAGTCCAGGATTCAATGTCTGTGCCCTGACTTTGAGATGCTCCCTCAGGAACACCATATGCATCACCTCCGGAAATAGTGAATAGGCCTCAGTCACACACCCCCCCATGCGGCAGGGAGGCCCCAAGCAAGGGCTTTGTGAATCCACCAGGAGCCCCTTCCCTGGGGCAGACAGAAGCACTGACACAGGCAGCACTCCCCTGAGTTTGAAAGCTCTCGATGGTTTGGGGACTCCTTTGTCCTTTAGTTCCTTCTGGTTCAAGGTGACATCGGAAAATCCCTGCAGATACAGACCATGTTGTTCCATGAACAATCTACTTCTACTATTCCATGAATTAGACACACACAGCAGAGGTTCCCACAGATATCACCTTTGACCTGTTACTAGATGTAGGGATCTAATCTCACTACGTGTAAAGGACACCTGTACAGACATAACTGATATGAAATCACTGAACGTATTAGTATATTCGAGTGTCACTCAGGAAGCTGGAATCTGGAGAGTACAACAGACAACGACGTGTTAGACCTCAGGTGAGGTCATTTTGAAAGGACATCGGTCCCCATGGTTGGAGTCAAATGGTACATGTGTCACCTCACTCCAGGACCAGGAAGTGTCACTCCTGAAACACGAGCCAACTCATGAGAGCGCTCTGTCCCAGGGGGAGCTGAGAGCAGGCGGGAGGAGATGCAGGAGTCCTGGCTTCCAGGATGCACTGGGACACAAGGTCCACGATCACGTCTGAGAGCCACTGGTCTCTGCGTGTGAACATCTCATAAGCGCTGCTGTCTGGAACCTGTGCCTGTGCCGACATAACCAGGAACGTGATGAACATCCTTCTGGTCAGTGAACCTGCTCACAGTTAACCCTGGGATCTTGCTATGTGTGAACTGTATGCCCACCACTCATGTACGCCCACACCATGGACTGTATGGCAGAAGGGTTCTTAGGAAGTGTTAGGGAAAAATGAGACTGTACGGTGAGTCCTCATCATGTGGAACTGGTGGCCTTATGAGAAGAGAGGGCTAAAGAGACACATCTCTCACTTTCTCCTGCACGTGAGATTGCACTTAGAAGTCAGCCGTCCATCTGTCGGGAAGGATTCTCACCCAGTATAGATGCATCTGGACCCCACATCTGGAATTCCTGACACCATCACGTTAGACAATAAATTTCTGTTGTTTAAGCTGCCCAGTCATTGGTGTTTGTGATGGCAGTTTGAGCACATGAGACAGACTGTGGTACTGAGAAGTGGTGTGATGTTGGAATAATCACCAAAGAAGGTGTGCATGGATTTGGAAGCAGGTGATGAGTAGGAGGCGGGAGACTTTTAAGTGCCTACTAGAAAATTCCAAGCTTGCTGAGAGGGGTGTTACAGGTGATTGTGTGGAGAGCTCAGAGAGAGGACGGGAGAGCCGTGGAGGAAGCTCCCGCACCCTGGGAGAAGCGAGCACAGTCACTAGGACAATGGTGGTTGGGGTATTGACATTGGGAGTCGTTCTGGTGAGGTGTCCATGGAAATGAGAAACATGGCCCGGGTTCTGCAGGACATGTGACCTTGTCATGAAGTGTCAAAGAGCTTGGCTGGTGAGTTTGGGTTTGGGGGAAGGTAGAGCTGTGAGCAGTGAAAGTGTGTATTTAGCTGCGAGGATTTCTAAGCAAGGGCAGGAGTGGTTGGTTCTTGCTGCTGCTTCTAGTAAAATATGTGTGAAGGCTGATGGATCGGAGATGGCAGTGGACATCGAGTGCTAATCAGGACTCGGGGACTTGAAAAGTGCCAGCCCATCCATGCAGCCAGAAGTGTGATGTTTCTTATGAAGCAGGCAGGAAAGATGTTGTTGAAAAACAATTTGATAGAAAAATTAATGGGCATGACCAACAGGTTTCATCAGCCATCTCTGCACCAGCCAGGATTAGAACTGTGGATATTCCAGCACAAACACTGTTATTTTGAAATAAACGAATGGAGGAAGGTGGTCAGAGCTCTTACATTGTACAGACAAGGATCATAAGCCACTTTGGCTGTGAGGACACAGTCTGTTTAAGAAAAGGAAGAACAGCCTTGGAGGAGACTCGAGACCATCAGGGAGGACTCCTTGCTTTCAGAATCTTGAGCCACCGCCTTAGATTTAACAGGTGACAGGATCTCCCAGCAAAGCTCAGGTGTGACCGCCACCTAGCAGACCCTGTGGGTGTGACCACCGCCCAGCAGAGTTGCAGTGAAACTTCCCTATGGGGCCGAGAGGCTGAGACAGCTCCCCAGTGGGTCCGTGAGGTGGGACCACCATCTGGAGGGTTCTGAGTGGGGGCATCCGGCCAGAGCGGACCATCTCCAACCTTAAGGCCTGGCGGGTTTGCCTTGCTGGGTTGTGGACCAGCGTTGGCCCCACAATTTCTCTTTCTTTCCTCTTCATCCCTTTCAAGATGGCACTGTCTACCCTCTGGCTGCCCCATCATCACATTTGGGAGGCACATAATGTGTCTGTTTTTGTAGGTTCATACATCGAGAGGACATTCACCTCAGGATGAATCATACGTCAAGATCCACCAGTCTCTGATGAGATGATGTTTAGATGAGACTTTGCACATTAGACTCTAAGCTGATGCTGTAATGAGTAAGACATTTGGGGATGTTGGTTTAGAGTTCATTTTACATGAGGGAGAGCCGTGGATTTTGGAGTCCACAGTTGTAATTTTATGGACTGAATTGTGACCCTCAAACTTCGCATGTTGGAGTTTGAATTCTCAATGATGGTATTTAACATTGAGATTTTAGGAGGCAAGAAAGGCCAAGTGAGGGCATGGTGTGGTGGTCCCACCCCACTAGGACAGGAGCGCTGGGAAAAGAAGAGACATGAGAAGTGACCAGCACATCCAACGAGTTCCCTGACCCTGTCTCACCACAGACATCGATGAGGTGTCCAACACGGTGCTCTGTACAGTAGCATCTATCAGGATGTCCTCTCTCCTAAATTTTCTGAATTCTTAGTGGTGCCCATGGGTTAGCAGCCAGCTGTGTCCCTACCTGACTCAGATATGTACTTCAATAGTTCCCGTGTGACCTTGAATCATAAATGTGCATGACACGTAGGGTAAGTAGGTCACCTTTAGACTCCCTGAGTATAACCTTACTAGGGGGTCCACAAATGGACAGGCATGTTAGATTAACAATAGCAGATGAACTAAGGACAGGTGAATGCCATATATGCACATAATCCCTCTTCTGTGACTGGCCTGGGTGGAGGCTGGAAGATTGAGCTGGGCTCCAGTCCCATGGAGCTCATGGTATAGGGCAGACTTAGTGAAGTTAGGACAGTAGATGAACCTGGTCGTGTTGGGAGGGTTTCAAAATTCATCTGAGGAAGTGAAGACCTGGAGGGTTCTGTGTTGTAGGCAGGACTAAATGGCACTAGATAGAGTCCTGGGGGGCTGATCCTACCCCTGTGGCCATGTGTCCTGTCTGAAGGGAGGACTCATGTGGGGACAGCGTGTGCCTGTGTGGGCAGAGAGCCTGAGCTCAACACACAGGAGTCTGCACTGTACCGGGTCTCTCTTTGTGCAGGTATTTTCCAGCGACAGGGAAGAAGACAGCCCTCAGGATAGTCCCTCTGCTGAGACATGAAAACAGACACATAGAAAACTGGTGAAGGAAGGTTCCCAGCCACCAGTGATATGTCGTCTACAGACTGAAAAGGTGCATTTTCATTTTAGTCTGCAGTGAGATAGGAGAATTTACAGCCACATCGAAAAAGTCAGAGTTGTCCCCGTGGGCAGCTGAGAACTTTGAGAGGAAATCCCTGCTCCCAACAGGACACTCCTTCCCACCTCCCTCTGCACCTGCTGCAGATCTGGTCTGTGTGTGCTGTGCCGTGTGTGTTCTGAGCGCCCCCTGGTGACCTGATCGGCTCCCGCAGCTCCTCGTCCTATCTCCTTCAGGGAGGTTTGTGTCTGGGCTCACACTGAGGTCCCCTCACTGTGTCTTTCGCACAGTAATACGCGGCCATGTCCTCCCTGGTCACGGAGTTCAGTTTGAAGAAAACCTGGCTCTTGGAGGTGTCCCTGGTGATGCTGAGTCGGGACTTAAGAGCTGGGTTGTACTCTGTGCTTCCACCACCCCATATAGCACCGACCCACTCCAGCCCCTTTCCTGGAGCCTGGCGGGTCCATTGTACACCATAGCTGGTTAAAGAGAACCCAGAGACGGTGCAGGTGAGCGAGAGGGTCTGCGAGGGCTTCACCAGTCCTGGGCCCGTCTCCTGCAGCTGCACCTGGGACAGGACACCTGGGGACAAGGAGCATCAGTCCTGTCAGTCACATGCTGTCACAACCATCCCACAGACCCCTGTCTGACATCTGAGACACTCACCTTGGGGGGCTGTCACCAGGCACAGGAGAAGACCCCACAGTCTCATCTTCTTCTCAAACACAGCGCTGCTTCCCCAGAGACCTGAGCCCTGTGTGAGGAGAGAGCTGTGAGCGTCCACAGCCCAGACAGGTTTTACCCTGGGGCTGGAGGAGGAATTTGCATGTGGGCAGCCTGCTCCTCATAAGTGGGGAGGGACCGGGTCAGGCTTCCCTGAACCCTCTGGGAACCCAATGAACATCTCTACTCAAACTCACTCACTCATACGTCAAGCATATGGGATCACATGGTTTATCAGGACATTACATTCATCTCAGAGGACACCCTGACTTTTCAGAGCATAACAAGAAATAATGGGCTAGATGAGTAGGTTACAGTTTTTAATTCTCATGCACTTTTCAAATAAATTTACAAGGCTTTAGCAATCACCCAGGTACTTTCTGATACCTAACACTCCTATATACATCCACAATTGCCAAATGTTTATAATCATATGTCATATACAAATAATGCCGACCTTGGTCTAAAATAATAAAAATAAAGAATATTCCTTCCCATTATCTTCTTTTCTTAGTTTGTGACCTATTTTCTTACCTTATGACATTTTTATAAGTGTGTCTACCAGAAAATATTCTTTGTGCAAGTATTCTACCTCCCAAAGCATATTGTGGAAAACCCAAATAAATTCCATCAAAATAACTGAACTTTGGCATGAAGAAAGGTCAAAAATGTGAGTATGCAGTGAATAAATTCATCATCTTGCAAATAGAGAAATTTTTAACCTTTATTAACTAACTCGTTTTCTTGGCGTTGGTGTTTTCAGGGATGAGGAGCCCACAGTCAGGCAAATAGTGAGGTGCCTGAGCAGCTGTGCTCCTGGGACAGGACAGTGTGACCCTGACAGGACTTCCCTTCCCCCTCAGCCTCCCCGCACTCCAGGATGTGCTTTGTGGTCTGAGGGTCTGGGATCCTGCGTAATGTGTAAGGTTTTTATATAATCCAGCAGCAACTTTATACCAGATATTTGAGTTGAAACTACACTTTCCCAGTGTCCGCTCATCCTTTCTTTTTCTGGACGGTATTTCTAGTGGATAAAAGATTCCTTTTTTCACAAATTCTGATTGATCAGTATGTTTTTTCATGGGACTTGTTGTTAAAGTTTTAGCTAATCATTCAGCAGCAAGACCACGGTCACAAAGAATGCATTGTTCTTATGAAAGGTAAATTTTTTTATATTTTACACTTAGGTTAATGTTTTCAAGAAAGCAAACTTTTTAGTTAATTTTCAGATGTATCCTGATTTTCCTTTTATATTCATTAATTTTTTCAATTTGAATAAACAATTCTTGCAACACTGCAAATAAATGAAAGTTTATGTCCTACCCAGCAATGTATATGATAAACATAATCCCCCGCATGATGGTGTATGGAAGTGGTGAACTTGGGTGGTGATGAGGTAATGAAGGTGGAGCCCTCATGAACAGGATTAGTGTCCAAAGAATACAGACCCAGAGGCTGCGTCACCCTTCCCCCAGTGAGGGCACAGACACAGGAAGACGGTGTGTGAACCAGGAAGCGAGACCTCAAGATGCCGAGTCTGTTGCTGTCTTTATCATGGTCTTCTCACCCCTGGACTGTGTGAAGCAACTTCCAGTTGTCTTATAAGCCACTTCATCTCCTGTTATTCTTTAATAGCAACTCACATGGGCCATGAAATCGGTAAAGGGAGATGGAGGTGCTGCTGTAACAGATACATAAAAACTGGATTCTGCGTTGGAGCCGGGCTGAGAAAAGATGCTGGAAGGGTGTTGAGATGCATGTTAGAAGCCTCCATGCTGTGGACGGGTCTTTAGAGGAGGATTTGGGGGGAGCTCAGAGAGAAAGACGGGGAACAGGAACATCCTCAATATTCGTGGAGGAAACCTCAGCCGTCCTGAGCAGATGCAGCAATGTGGGTGATGACAGCCATTGTGAAGGGTGCGCAGATGGTGCCCGAAACTTCTTATTGGAACCTGTAGGGAGGCGGTCCTTGTTATGGACAGTGGAGAACCTGTGTGACGTGTTTCTCCTGATGTTCTGTGGAAGGTAGAATGAGGAGAAGGGAATTGGACACTCAGCTGAGGCTCTTTCTACAAGGGAGGCAGGTCAGGCTCCGCTCCCTGAAGGACAACAGTGATGAGGCTAAATTGTTCACAGTTCTCACGTTTGATCTTTCATGTCTTGCATTATAACAAGCACAACTACGTTTTCTGACATAAAACGCCAAGCACGGGGCATTGGTCCTTAGGAATTTGTTACCTCCATGTAGAGGGGGCCCCATGGGACAGGCCCAGCTGCTGCCCCCCCAATTCCATCACCTGGCTAGTGCTGGGACCACACACCTATGAGTCTCTCCAGCTGGGACTGGGCACAGCAGGGACACTGGATAGGCCTGTTGCTGAGAAACTTGGACGTCCTCAGAGTAACACTTTGGAGGGACAACGTGCTGGACCCTCCTTTCACTGAGGGGCAACTTGGGAACGTCACTCGCCAGCTCTCCTTCTGCCTGCTCTCAGGGACAGAGAGCTTCTGCGGCCTCACAGCTGTGGGTGTTTTCCTAAAGACATGTAGTGGGATATTTCAGCAAAGTAATCCAGCCCTGACAGTTTTTTGGTGGAATCTTTAGAGTTCTCTCCAAATAGTATCTATCATGTCATCGGTAAGTAACGAGACATTTGCTTATTCCTTTCCAATTCAGATACTTTTTATTTCTCTTCCAATACAATATTGACGAGCAGTGGTGAAAGTGGGCATCCTTTTCTTGTTCCTGATCTTAAGGAAACGCTTTTGGCCTCTCTCCATTGAGTATGATGTTAGCTGTCGAGTTGTCGTCACATGTGGCCTTTAGGATGTTGAGGTATGTTCTGTCAATTCCCACTTGCGGAGAGTTTTTATCATAAATGGATGCTGGATTGGTTGAATGCTTTTTTTGCATCTATTGATATGATCATATGCTTTTTAATCTTTCAATTTGCTAATGCGAGGTGTCACAATAATTGATTTACAGATTTTCTTTCCTCTGTCCCTTTCAGAATGCAATTCTCTTACCTGTGCCTGCCCCACCGACATATTTTCGGAGCACATAACTTGTATTGTTTCGAAGGTTCACAGCTTCAGAGGACATTCACCTCAGAATGAACCATTCACCAGTTCCACCAATAACTGATGAAATGGTATTAAGATGAGAGTTTGGACCTTAGACTTTGGAGTTGGTGCTGTAATGAGCAAGACATTTAAAGCTGTTGGGTCACAGTTAGTGTAATTTGCTTGAGAGAAACACATGAACTTTGGAGGTCCACAGGTGGAATATAATGGTCTGAACTGGGTTTCTCAAAAATTCATAAGCTGGAGTCTGCATTCGCAATGACTGATTTAGAATCGGGCTTGGAGGAGGCAGGAAAGGTTAAGTGAGGTCACAGTGTGGAGATCCCGCCCCACTAGGACTGGAGCATTGTGGAAAGGGCAGGGAGTTCTCTCCATCACCGAAGGACTCAGTACAAACGATGTCACAGCTCAGCCAGCACAGAGCTTTCGCCAGGATTGGAATCAGCCAGCGCCTTGAGGCCCTCATCTTCGCTGTCACCGTCAAGGCAGCAGGCAGATCTCAGACACTTATCAGCAGTGACTGAGCACTACTCAGTCAAATCTGAAAGGTTTTCTTTCATGTGTCACCACTCGCTCAGTCTGGAGGTGGCCGTCGAAGAACCTGGTGCCCTTTTGCATTCTCAACAGCAGCAGCTTGCCCTGTTCTGTCCTCATTTCATACAGCAAAAGCATCACATTCTTCATCCTCTACTGTGAACCATGGGGACAGGACTGGGACAGAGAGACAAAACCTCAAGTGCTCCTTGTTCGGAGCCCTGAGCACACCAGGTATGAGCACCCACTTCCTCCCGAACTCTGTGTTCAGCTCCCCTCTGGGATTTAGCTCAGGCTGAGGCTTTAATGTGCGGTCAGGGGCTGTCCCCTCAGTGCTGAATGGGGATTCCTATAGACTCCTGGTCTAGGGTGTGAATTCTTCTTCCCCCTATATGATTCAGTTCTGTTTGATAAAGAAGATAAATCGTCCTTTATCCAGGACACAATGTGGGTGCACTAGAGAGACTCACTTCTCTAAGTAGATCTAAAGAGGTGAGTGGCCTACAGGGTGGAGTGATCAATCTTTGTCAGTTGGATTAGGGGTGCTGGGCCACCCCATGGGGCCTGGGCAGAGAAATGCTCTTCAGACTAAAGAGGAGGCCACGTCTGTGGAAAGGTCAAAGTGTTCCTTGCTCTACAGACCAGGAACCAGAGAGAAGTCCAAACACTCGGGGTCCCTCACCTGAACCCTCACCACTCCGGTCACACCGCCTGCAGCTACCTTCCTAATGGGAGCATTCCCGGATGTGGGAAGGATTTACAACAACGACTGTCATGGGGTCTGAAGGCACAACAGCAGACGGACTGTGCAGTGCCAGGGCCCAGTGCAGAATCATAGGAGGGGTCTCCAGTTAAAATTTAAGAATGTAGCAACAATGAGAATACAGCATACTCTTCTAAATAAAGCAGAATTCCTGTTTTTGCCTTCTGTTCCATTGAAAGCCAATAAATGATGAACACATTTTTGGCATAATTGCGCAAAAAGAAAGTGCAATTTTTTTTTATTGTCATACCAAGCTGTGCTAATCCCACCGGATGTCCTGGTTCAGGAGGTGACATGTGCCTTAACGATCGCTCTGAGCCACACAGGCTGCGTGATGCAGGCACATGACCAAGTTTCCTTTCCTCCCATCAATGATTTTAGGTAGAAAGACTCACATGTCAGGTCACCGTTTTGCTGGAGGAAGGTAAGGAATATGAGCACAGACGATGAGAACACTTTGCAGCATTTACAATTATTGGAAGTGCAAACATTAGTATAGCTAGTTGATTCAATGTAAGCAATTTTATTATATGGTCAACGTTCAAGTGTACAATCCCATTAATACTGTCAGAGAAAGTGAGGAAAAACAAGGAAAAGTAAGAAAAAGTATTTTAAACGCTTGGACTGAGAATAATTTATGATCATTCTATTCTTTACCCAACTTGTTCAGTACCCATCACTCATGTGCTTCCGTTATTTTAAAACTTTGTCTTCTAAACAGACTTCCAGTTTTGGGTACTGTCTCAGTCCTGCTTTGAGTGTTTCCCAGAACTTTATGTCACACATATCTGATTGAATGGGGGGGGGCTGTTCCGAGGGACAACATGAGTGACGAGCACAGCAGCTGTGATCCCTGAGGTTGGAATCACCACGGCTACACATGAGTGTCCAACACGGTGCTCTGTCCAGGTGAGTCTATCAGGATGACTTCTGTCATTCAGCTCCTAACTTGCCAGTGGTGGCCAGGCATCAGCAGCAAGCTATGGGTCCACTGAATGTCCTGTTCTACATTAATGCTGTGTGAGCTTGAATCATATCTGTTCATGACATGTGGGCTCAGCATGTCCACCTGCCTTGAGCGTCCACAAATGGACAGACATGTTAGATGAACTTTACGACATGAAGTGAAGGCAGGTGAATGCCCATGTATTTGCTTAATCCCACTACTGTGACTGGTACTTGGGGACGGTTGGGAGAGTAAGGGAAACTCCAGCACAGAGGACACATGACTAAAATAGATTTAGTGTAACTAGGACAGTAGATGACAGCAGGTGATGTTCAGGTGTTTCAATGTTCACCTGAGTAAATGAGGAACAAGAGGTTCATGTGCTGCAAGCAGGAGAGACACTCTGTGAGACAGAGGTCCTGGGGGACAGGTCCTCCCATGTGGGCCATGTGTCCTGTCTGAAGGGAGGCCCACGTGGGGACAGCATGTGTCTGTGGGGGGCAGAGCCTGAGCTCAGCACACAGGTCCCTGCACTGTGCCGTGTCTCTGTGTGGAAACAGTTTCCAGCCTCAGGGACACAAAGCCCACAGGTGGTCTCACTGTCAACAAATCAGAAAGGACACATTGAAAGCTGCTGCAGGAAAGGTCCCCAGGCACTGCTGATACGCCGTCTACAGACAGGTTACTTCTTCATTCCTCTTCTGCAGTGAGAATGGAAAATTAGAGCCACAGAGAAGAAGCAGTAATTCTCCTGGGAGGCAGCTGAGAGATTTGAGAGGAAATCGCTGCTCCCAACAGGAAGCCCCTTCCCCAGCTCCCTGTGCACCTGCTGCTGGGCTGGTCTGTGTGTGCTGTGCTGTGTGTACCCTGAGCGCCCCCTGGTGAACTGAGCTCCTGCTGGCAATTTGAGCACCCATCCAGTCTCCCTCAGGGAGGTTTGTGACTGGGCTCACACTGAAGTCCCCTCACTGTGTCTCTCGCACAGTAATACACAGCCGTGTCCTCAGCCTTCAGGCTGCTCATTTGCAGATACAGCGTGTTCTTGGCGTTGTCTCTGGAGATGGTGAATCGGCCCTTCACGGAGTCAGCGTAGTATGTGCTGCTGCCACCATTATTAATGTATGA
>NW_011889734.1:57407-59676 GCF_000151845.1 Pteropus vampyrus
TAGTATGTGCTGCTGCCACCATTATTAATGTATGAGAGCCACTCCAGCCCCTTCCCCGGAGCCTGGCGGACCCAGCTCATCCAGTAGCTACTGAAGGTGAATCCGGAGGCTGCACAGGAGAGTCGCAGAGACCCCCCGGGCCGTACCACGTCTCCCCCAGACTCCACCAGCTGCACCTCACACTGGACACCTGTGAACACAGACATGTCAGGGTAAGGAAACTGTCACACGTCCCTGTTCCTCACTCATACCCACTCACGTATGCAGTGTCCCTTGTTCCCCATCAGTCACCTCGTAAAACAGCCACGAGGAAAAGCCAGCTGAGCCCAAACGCCATGGTGCGGCGTGCGTGTTCAGACCAGATCCCGGAATGGGGACACCTGGGAATCGCGGGCTGGGCTCCTGTCCCAGAGCTGCAGGCTCGGGGCTGGGCTGGCTTTTATCAGCAGAGGGGCCCTATTTGCATGTGCTCTGACTGTATAAGGAGCTCTGGGGTTGGTGACCCACAGAGAGGGCGGAGACCCAGAGCAGGTGTGGGTGTGCTTGGGCACGTGGTGGCAATAAGAACATTTGGTAAACTATGACTTTTATTGTGACATGTGTTACTTAAACACTTAGCACCATCACATTATTTCATTTTACTCATGCACGTAAGTCATGGGATGTGATGTCATTTACCTGCATCACAGGTGAACAAGGCCAAACAGGACCACAGAGAGCTTGGTGGTGTCAAGAGCTCACGTGTGTAAGAGTGAACTCATGTGTCTGGCCCTGCACACTCCCCACTGCACCCCACTGCTCCCCTGGGCCACCTCCAGGACAGAGGGGACGCACCCAGTGAGGTGCAGGTCTCCATCCTGCATAAACCTCTGTGGGATTTGCTGCCTTCTAGTGCTAACGGCGAGCACGGGCAAGAACCAGGGTCACAGGTGTATTGCAGGCGTCTGTCCCATCTGCAGTGTCACCTTCCTTGCGTCTAACTTTCTTTGTCCACTGATAACTGCACTTGTGCGGTAGTCGTCTTGCCATGGTAGAGCTCTGTCAGCCACAGCCATGCCAAGATGATGTGTACAGTTGGAATCGCACGCACATACATGATGTCCATGTTACATCCTCAGCATCGTAATTGGAAATGCAGCGTGTGGTGTGACCCGGGCTCACATGGGTCAGTGTGGACTCTTCTTCCGATGAGTGGGTCCAACTTCATATGAGTCTGCGCACCTGCTGAGGGGTGCTGGAGTGTCCTCATTTCCTGGGTGCTACAAAGAAAGCCATTCTCAGCCCGTAGATGTAGAGACCTGAGAAAATGTTTTTCTTCTTACAACACACAGGCACAGTGACAAGCAAGATGCACTAAGTGTAAATCAATAAATTCCTTTCAACTTATCAGCTATGCGACATCACAGATGCTGCACCCCGAGGTCTGGATACTCAGGTGCCCCAGAAAAATATGGGATCATAATCTGTCTGCCCTTGTGATAGGTGTCCAGAGGGCACAGCCCCAGAAAGAACAAAAGTTCAACTAGAAACAGTTAATCATTCAAAAAGCCAGTGTCTTAAATGTCAGGGAGCACTTCCCCCGGTGAGGGCACAGAAGGCCGTGTGTGAACCAGGAAGCGAGACCTCAAGATGCCGAGTCTGTGGTTGTCTTTACCATGGATTCTCTCCCCCAGGACTGTGTGAAGTTAATTCCAGTTGTCCCTCTCAGCCGCTTCATCTCTGTTACTTTTTTATAGCAGCTCACATGGAATATAATTCGGTAAAGAGAAACGGGGTGCTGCTGTAAGAGATACGTAAAAATGAAACACTGCTTTGGAATCGGGCTGGGCAAAGATGCTGGAAGAGTCTTGAGCTGCGTGTTAGAAGAAGCCTCCATGCTGTGGACGAGTCTTTAGAGGGGGATGTGGGGGGAGCTCAGAGAGAAAGACGGGAGCCGGGGAGCAGCCTCAGTCTTCGTGGAGGAAACCTCAGCCGTCCTGAGCAGACGCTGAAATGTGGGTGACGACGGCCATCGTGAAGCGTGCTCAGATGGTGCCGGAAACGTCTTATTGGAACCTGGAAGGAGGCAGTTCTTGTTATGGACGGTGGGGAACTTGTGTGACGTGTTTCTCCTGCTGTTCTGTGGAAGGTAGAATGAGGAGAAGGGAATTGGACGCTAGGCTGAGGCTCTTTCTACACCAAGGGAGGCAGGTCAGGCTTCACCCGCTGACGGCTCGTGGTGAAGGACAACAGAGATGAGTCTAAACTGTTCGCAGCCGTACGTTTGATC
>NW_011889734.1:60996-71707 GCF_000151845.1 Pteropus vampyrus
TCAGATTGCTAATTTTTCAGGCAAGTATTTTAAGCTTTCTTAGGATTCTGTTCCTGGTGACAATGGGTAGAGTCATTTCTGCCTCTGCAAGTGAAACCCTATGGTTTGTGCAAGTGAGAAATGTGTCCTTCCTTACCAATAAAAAACTCAAAAGAACGTGAACATTTTATATACAGAAATGTTGGAGGTGAGCAGAGAATAGTAAGTGTACACAGGTTCCTCTGACACTGCTACAAGGACAGGAAGCTGCAGATCACATAGGAAACCAGCCCCGAGTCTCCATCAGCACGAGCTGCTGGGGCTGAGACACAAGTCCTTGGGGTGTGTATGCCCCCTGCAGGCCCTGACCTCCCTGGAGGCCCTGACCCCCTGATGTCCTCAGCACACATTTCCTTCAAAGTCCAACAGAGGAACAGAGACGCGCCCGGCCCTTCCCCTTACTCAGCATTCAGTGGTGTGTCCCTCCCGGTACAGGCATATGGACCTTCCTGTGTAAAACATGTCCCCTCTTAGTTACTTCTGTCAACTGACCCCACCATCTACCCCTAGGCCACAAGTCCCCAACTGCCTCTGCTGCTCCCAGTGGTGCTCCCGACTCTCTCCTGTGGCGATACTGCAGTTGCAACTGTTTTAACTAAAACCTTCCTTCCAATTTGATCATTGTTGGTGGACATTTTAAAGTCACAGAGAGAGAACAAAGTGAAAGGAGACGTCAAGTCTCAGTCCTCACACACAGGTGATGAGTGGGCTCCTCTTCCATCAGGCAGATCCTCAGGACCCAGGAAGGTGGATCCGAGGGCACAGCGACAGGCCAGAGGTTGGGTCTGAGTCACAGCAGCTCATCCCCAGGTCCTAAGACCCAATGGAGTTCTCTCAGGTGTGCGTAAAATCATCTTCAGCTGGTGATTTCTCTCTAACTTCCATTTCCTCTCTTAAGAAGGGAGAAGTGTGGACTGTGACCATGTGCCTGCCCTAAAGTGCATTTTAGAATGAGGTAACTGGTCTTCTAGGATCACAGGTCTACAGGTGGAGAGAGTTATGCCCCAGGATGCATGCACCCGAATCCTCACTGACAGTTGAGTTAGAGATTACACTTGGGACATAGGACAGGATGCTCTTCGGTATTTTGGGCTTCAGGTCATGCTTTAATGAGTCAACTTTGGGGATGTTGGGATGTGCTTAGTGGAACTGGCCGGTGGGATGGATGTGAGTATTCGGAGGGCTGTTTCAGTTGCTCTGTGCTCCGAAGCTGTGACTGTTCCAGGGGAAAAGGCACGTTGTCATGCCAGGACCATTAGACGTCTTGAGGTAAATGGCTTCCTGTTTTATCTGAGACACTCCTAATACAGCCACAAGTGTTCACGGCAGAGCGAGGCAGAGGAGATAAGACTCCAGGAGAGGAAAGATGCAATGTGACCAGTGATGTGAGGTGACTTCCTCCAGGCTGTAGGGATGGAGAACGGGGCATGAGTCAGGATGTAAGGAAAGCGGCTCTTGGACCAAGAAAGACACAGAAGCAGACCACTGTCTGAGTTTGCTCAGGCTGCAGTAAGAGAACAAAACCTTCTGAGTAATTTAATATTAACAACCATTCACTTCTCAAGGTTCAAGAGGTGGGAATCCAGGATCGAGGTGCCAGCATGGTCACCATTGGGGAGGATCCTCTTCCTGGGTCATATCTGGTTTGCTCTTGCTGTGTCCTCAGGTGGAGGAAGTGACACGCATGGTCTCTGCGGCCTGATTTAGTCAGTTGCTAATTCACTTCATGAGAACCCTGGCTTTGTCATCCAGCACCCCGCAGAGACCCCCACCCCCTACCACAATCCTGCGGGGTTAGGATTTCAATACGTAATGTTGGGGAGCACACATGTTCAGATCACAGCCCCCACTCCTAGCCTCTGTGCACGTGTGGTCCTGTCAAAACCTTGATGTCTCTCCAGGGGGACTGACTTCCTGCTGTGAACTCCAGACTGTGAGGAGTCAACGTGTGTAGACTGTACCCCAAGTGTGTGGTACTGTGATTCAGCAGGGACAGGAAAGTCACACAGGCTGTACGTGGGTCCCACGTCATCAAGGGTCTCCCCACACTGCTCCCCATGTGTGAGGACAGCAGTCCTGCCCCAGGGACAGGGACACTGGGGGCTGTGGTCAGAGGGGAGGACCCTCTTCAGGAGCTCAGCCCTGTAGGAGAGAACTGAGGTGGACTGTGCTAGAACCTGGCTCACCCGTCACCGTGACTTTGCTACCAGGAGTTGGGATCATCCTCCCAGAAAGTCATGGGCCTGGTGCTGGACCTCAGACTGGGCAGTAGGGGTTCACCCTTCAGTCTTTATACTTACCTATACTGAAGCATAATTCCTTTTCAGAAACAGGGGAAAGTGAGAGGAATGGCTGGGGGATCTGCAGTCCAAACCCTGAATCTGACACCAACACGTAATCCTAGACGATTCCTGTACTAACTCCCCTCATCCAGAGACCAGGGAGGTGCATATGTGCCCTCTGCAGAAGCAATGACAAATGACAGGGACCTGTCAGGAAACGCTGTCCCTCATCTTCCTGCAGGACACCTGGAGTCCTGACATCTTTCCCTGAGGGCCGGGTGTGCTCGCGAGAGTGTCACTTATATTGTCAGGTTTCTGTCTCTGTGTGAGGAAGTCAGAGGACACTGTTCCCTTCCTTCCTCAGCCCCACTCTGCTGCCCTCTCCCTCAGGGTTTCTGTCACTCTCAGGATGTGGGTCGTCACACTGTGTGTCTCTCGCACAGTAATATGTGGCTGTGTCCTCAGGCCTCAGACTGCTCAGCTCCATGTAGGCTGTGCTGCTGGACTTGTCTGTGGTGATGGTGACTCTGCCCTTGAACTTCTGTGTGTAGCTTGTGCTGCCATCGTTAGGGTTAACCCGTCCAATCCAATCAAGCCCTTTTCCTGGAGTGTGTCACACCCACTGCATATAGTAGCTGGTGAAGGTGTATCCGGAAGCCTTGCAGGAGACCTTCACGGAGGCCCCAGGCTTCCTCACCTCGGCCCCAGACTGCACCAACTGGACTTGGGCATGGACACCTGTGGAGAGGAGACAGCAGTGGGTGCAGAGCCCTGACTGGTCCTGGTGCCCTCATCAGCCCAGGGTTGGGGATCCCCTTACCTGTTGCCACTGCCACCAGGAGGAGGACGCTCCAGCTCTAGTCCATGCTGAGGGTGGTGCTGTCAGGGCCTCTAATGGAGAAGGCATGATGGTGGGTGCTGTGAGGACACAGACAGGTCCCTATTTAACCTAATGCACCTTGGCTCATTTGCATATTCATGAGGCACAGTATTCATAGCTGAATTCTTGGCCTCACCTGAGAGAAGTTGATGACACAGAAACCGTGGTCAATAAGCACATGAAGTCCCAGGTACAAATGCTTGTTGTGCATATGTGTCCCTGTCAGGGGCCTGATCTATATGTAGACAGAGCTTTTCTCTCTGAGGAACGAGTCCAACAGGAAGTCTCCTCACTGCGCTTCCTCCTTGAGTGACATGGGGACGTTGGATGCATCTGGGCTCTGATGTCACACCTCGTATTCCTGCGTCAGGGTGTCTCTTAAATGTCACACCTAGTAAAACACACCCTGCCACCAGCTCCTCACAATTCAGATGTCTAGAAGCCCCATACCTGTCCATTGATGTGTGGTTCTCATTGCTTTCTTGAGATTGGAAAATGGTCCTACCGAATGTCACATCGATTTTTGCTTCTGCAGTCTCTGTCTAATTGGAAATTTAGGTGATCTTTGGAAAGAGGAAGCCCCAAGCCCTCAGAAGAATCCCCTCCCCCATGCGCTCTGCCCCTACTCAGGGCTCACAACCCCTGCGGGGTGGATCCTGATGGCCCCCTGCAGTCCAGCCTCCATGATGCAGGGGAGGGTTCTGTCTGGGCTCAGACGGCATGACCTCACAATGTTTCTAGGACAGTGTTAAATGTCTGTGCCCTGACTTCAGGATGCTCCCTCAGGGACACCATATGCTTTTGGCTTCACCTCCTGATATAGTGAATTGGCTTCACTCACTCCCAATTACCCAGCAGGGAGGCTTCATTCAAGGGCTTTGTGAACCACCAGGGAGCCCCTTCCCTGGGGCAAATGGATGCACTGACATAGGCAGCAGTTCCCTGATTCCAGAATCTCTTGGGAATTTCCTGGACCATTTATGTTCTTTAGGTTTCTCTAATGAAGGACACTTCTGAGAAACTCTGCAGATACACACCATGTGGCCCAATGCATAGTCTACTTCCACTATTCAGTGAATTAGATGCACACACCAGAGGTCACCTTGACCTGTACTAGATGTAGGGATCTAATCTCACTATGTCTAAGTGGCACCTGGACAGACATCACTGGACGTGAAATCTCTGAACGTCGTAGCCATGTAAAGTCTCTCTCAGGAAGCTGGGATATGAAAAAAAAAAAAAAACAGCAAGGGACCTATTAGACCTCAGGTGAGATCACTTTGAAAGGGCATTGGTCCCCCTGGCTGGACTCAAAAAGTGCATGTGTCACCTCACTCCAGGACCAGGAATTGTCACTCCAGAAACACAAGCCAATCCATGAGAGCGCTCAGTCCCAGGTGGCGCTGAGAGCAGGCGAGAGGAGATGCAGGAGTCCTGGCTTCCAGGATGCGCTGGGACACGAGGTCCACGATCCCATCTGAGAGGCACTGGTCTCTGCGTGAGGACATCTCGCAAGCGCTGCTGTCAGGAACCTGTGCCTGTGCTCATATAACCAAGAACGTGATGAACATCCTTCTGGTCAGTGAACCTGCTCACAGTTAAGCCTGGGAGCTTGCTACACACTGCGCTGTATCCCCCAGCATTCATGAGGTGAAGCCTTAACACAGAGTTGACTGTACCGGAGAAGGACTCTTGGGAAGTTTAGGGATAAATGAGGTTAAGTATAAGTCCTTGTCTACTAGAACTGGTTGCTGTATATGAAAATGAATAGAAAGAGTGATATTTCTCATTTTCTCCAGCATGCGAGATTACAGCGAGAAGTCAGCTGTCTTCCTGAGGGAAAGATTTCTCACTAGGAATCAAGGTCTCTGAACATGGACCTTGGCTTTTCCAGTCCCCACAATGTGAGACAATAAATTTCTGTCATTTAAGCCACTCAGTCATTGGTAATTGTAATGGCAACTTGAGCTTATGAGGCAGATTGTGGTTCTGAGAAGTGGGTGCTGCTGGAAGAAGCATCGAAGAAAATGTACATGGACGTGGAAGCAGGTGATAGGTAGGAGGTGGGAGACTTTTAAGTGCCTGCTAGAAAATTCCAAGCTTGCTGAGAGGGGTGTTACAGGTGATTGTGCGGAGAGCTCAGAGAGGACAAGAGAGCCGTAGAGGAAGCTCCCACACTCAAAGAGAAGGCGCACACAGTCACGAGGACAGCGGTGGTTGGAGTGTGGACATTGGGAGCCGTTCTGACAAGGTGTCCATGGAAATGAGAACAGGTCACCGGTTCTGGAGGACATGTGACCTTGTCAAAAAGTGTCAAAGTGAGTAGGGGGCCAGGTTTTAGGGTGAAGCTGAAGGTAGAGCTGTGAACAGTGAGAGTGTGTTTTTAACCGCAGGGATTACTAAGCTAAGGGAAGGAGTGTTTGGTTCATGCTGCTACTTTCTAATAAAATGTGATAAGACAGTGATGGAGCAAAGACAGCTGTATGAATCAAGTGCAAATCAGAATGTGGAGTTGTGACAAGTGGCCAGTCCATCCATAAGCCAAAATTGTGGAGTATCTTCTAAAGAGGGCAGAAAAGGCATTGCTAAAAACAATTTCATTAAAAAAAAAAAAATCACATGGTAACAGTTATATATGTGATGTAAACCTAAAAGCAACAAAAAAGAAGAGAAACAGAGAGTAATGGACAAGGACAATGGACTAGTGGTTACCAGAGGGGAGGGGCAGAGGGAAATAAAAAATAAATGTAAAAAATAATTAAATAAAATAATATCAATCAATCAATCAATCTGGGGCCTGACCAGCGGGTCTCATCAGCCATCTCAGCGTCATGCAGGAAGGGAGGTGCGATGAGTCCGGCAGAAGCGATGCCTCTTTGAAATGAAGGGGAGAAGAAGGTGGGATGAAGAGAGATGTCAGACTTCACGGATTTTACAAAACAGGATCATAACCCACACTGGCGGTAAAGATGCAGTATTTTTAAGAAGGGGGACAAATGGCCTTGGAGGAGACTCAGAGAGGATCAGGGTTGACTCCGTGTAACAGGTGACATGGCCTCCAATCAAAGCCTTTGGATCGTCCACCACCTGGCAGTGACAGGGGTGTGACTGCCACCCAGCAGAGTCACAGAGAGTCCAGATGGTAAGACAGCACCTCAGCGTGTCCATGAGGTGTGACCCCCACCCACCAAGTAAAGAGTGTAGGCATCCAGCCAAAGAGGACTGTCTCCAACCTACCGTCCCATGGGACTTGCCTCGCCAGCGTTTGGACCAGCTTGGCGCCCTTCCCTCCTTCCCTCTCTCCTCTTTAATCATCGTAGAGTGAGGGTTTCCACCCTATGCCAGCCCCTCCATCATATTTTGGAAGCTCATAATTCATCATGTTTTATAGACTCTCAGCTGGAGAGGATTTTAGTCTGAGATTGAATCATATGCCAAGTTTCACCAATATCTGATGAGATGATAGTTCGTTGAGATTTGGACCTAAGACTTTAGAGTTAGTCCTGTAATGGGTATGACATTTGGGACAGTTGGGGTAGAGTTAATGTATTTTACATAAAAAAGACATGAATTTTAAGTTCCATTGGTAGAATCCTATGAATTGAGTTTGGTTATTCGAAATTATTATCCTGTAATCTGATGTCTCAATGCTGGTGTTTAAAATAGGGCATTGAGGAGGCTTGAAAGGCTAAATGAGGTCATGGTGTGGTGGTCCCACCCCACTAGGACTTGAGCTTTGTGTAAAGAAGGAGACATGACAAGTGACCAGCATATCCAACGTGTTCCCTGGCCCCTGGCTCACCATGGCCACAATGAGGTGTTTAGCTTGATGCTCTGTATACGCTGGTTCATCAAGATATCTTCTTTCATCAGGTTTCTGAGTTCTTAGTGGTGCCCATGGGTCAGCAGCCAACTGTGTCCCAGACTTGTCCTTCCATAATGCCTGCGTGACCTTGAATCACATGCGTGCATGACATGCATGCTAAGCAAGTCACATTAGACCCCCTGAGGATAACCTGCCTCGGGGGTCCACAAATGGACAAACATGTTAGAGGGATAACAGGAGATGAACTGGAGACACGTGAATGCAAAGTATTTACGTAATCTCTCCTTTGTCACCAGCCAGGGTGGAGGCTGGGAGATTGAGTTGGGCTCCAGCCCCATGGAGCTCAGGCTGTAGGACAGACTTAGTGAAATTAGGACAGTAGATGACACCTGGTCGTGTTGGGTGGGTTTCAAAATCCACCCGAGGAAGTGAAGACCTGGAGGGTCATGTGTTGTAGGCCGGACAGAAACGGCATTGGTTAGAGTCTTGGTGGCTGATCCTACCCCTGTGGCCATGTGTCCTGTCTGAAGGGAGAGCTCATGTGGGGACAGTGTGTGACTGTGGGGGCAGAGAGCCTGAGCTCAGCACACAGGAGTCTGCACTGTGCCGGGTCTCTCTTTGTGCAGGTATTTTCCAGCCACAGGGAAGAAGACAGCCCTCAGGATTGTCCCTCTGCTGAGACATGAAAACACACACATAGAAAACTGGTGAAGGAAGGTCCCTAGTCACCAGTGATATGTTGTCTACGGACAAGGTACGTTTTCATTTTAGTCTGCAGTGAAAACAGAAAAATTTAGAGCCACGTCGAAAAAGTGAGGTTTGTTTCAGTGGGCAGCTGAGAACTGAGGAAATCGCTGCTCCAAACAGGACGCCCCTTCCCACCTCCCTCTGCACCTGCTGTTGGGCTGGTCTGTGTGTGCTGTGCTTTGTGTGACCTGAGCGTCCCCTGGTGACCTGATCGGCCCCTGCAGCTCCCCCTCCTGTCTCCCTCAGGGAGGTTTGTGTCTGGGCTCACACTGAGGTCCCCTCATTGTGTCTCCCGCACAGAAATACATGGCCGTGTCCTCGCTTGTCACAGAGTTCAGCTGCGGGAAGAACTGGTTTCTGGACGTGTCAGCCGTGACGGAGATGTGATCCTGGAATGCTGGATTGTATCTTGTGCTTCCTGTCCAGTATCCCATCCACTCCATCCCTTTCCCAGGGCGCTGGCGGATCCAGCTCCAGTAGTCACTGCTAGTGACAGAACCGCCAGAGACAGCACAGGTGAGCGAGAGGGTCTGCGAGGGATTCACCTGTCCTGGGCCTGACTCCTGCAGCTGCACCTGGGACAGGACACCTGGGGACAAGGAGCATCAGTCCTGTCAGTCACATGTAATCACAGCCACCCACAGACCCTTGTCTGACATCAGAGACACTCACCTTGGGGGGCTGTAGCAATCGCTCAGGTACTTTCTGATAACTAACACTCCTATATATATCCACAATTGCCAAATGTTTATAATCATATGTCATATACAAATAATGCCGACCTTGGTCTAAAATAATAAAAATAAAGGGTATTTCTTCCTATTATCTTCTTTTCCTAGTTTGTGACCTATTTTCTTACCTTATGACATTTTCGTAACTGTGTCTACTAGAAAACATTCTTTGTGCAAATATTCCACCACCCAAAGCATATTGCGGAAAATCCAAATAAATTCCATCAAAATAACTGAACTTTGGCATGAAGAAAGGTCAAAGCAAGAATGTGACTATGGAGTGTATAAATTCATCATCTTGCAAACAGAGAAATTTTTACCCTTTATTAACTAACTTGTTTTCTCAGCTTTGGTGTTTTCAGGGATGAAGAGCCCACAGTCAGGCAAATATTGAGGTGCCTGAGCAGCTGTGCTCCTGGGACAGGACACTGTGACCCTGACAGGACTTCCCTTCCTCCCCAGCTTCCCCGCACTCCGGGGTGTGCCTCGTGGTCTGAGGGTCTGGGATCCTGCGTAATGTGTAAAGGTTTTTATATAATCCGGCAGCAACATTATACCAGATATTTGAGCTGAAAGTACACTTTCCAGTGTCTGCTCATCCTTTCTTTTTCTGGACAGTATTTCCAGTGGATAAAAGATTTATTTTTTCACATTTTCTCCTTGATCAGTATGATCTTTCATGGGACTTGTTAAAGTTTTAGGTAATTGCCCGCTCTGGCTTCCATGGCCTCTGTGATAGCAGGTCTCTGGTTTCCTCCCTGCACCCAACCCCATGGGCATGTGTTGGCCCACTGTGGCTTTTGATACCAGGGGTCCCTTCCTTGGTTCGGAGATATTTTCTTCCCTAGGTTTCTATGGCATGGTTGTCTTGGCATCCCTCCATCTTCTGATGCTGTATCTTTTGTGAAACTGATGGTCTCCTGGGTCTAGAGCCCTTTGGGAAATCCCGTCCATTCCTAAGGCCTCAGTGACCACCTCAGGATCTGCTCCGGGTGCACTAGCAGCAGCCCAGCCTCTCCTCTCATTCCACCTTGCTCTCCTGTCCCCCAAACTAACAGCAGGCACTTTGGTTGTCTGCTCTGCAGACACAGCACGTGGGCCACCAGGACACTGTCAGCAAGGGAAGGTGTTCTTGTGCTCCAGCTGGATGAGCCACAGGTGGTGAGACAGGGATGTCTGGCCTCTTGGGTTCTGATCAATGCAGGTACCTGCATGTGTCTGTGCATATGCACACACAGACACACAAAGAAATAAAGATGGGGGAAAGGGTTTCTGCCACCTGTGTCCCAGCTAACACTTGCAGTGATGGGCCTGCTCTCAGCACATGACAGGGGCTGGGGGCCCAGCCTTACTGGGAAAAAGGTTAGATGAGGCCCCTTGTTTTCCTGCAGAGAGCAGGAAGAGGGATGGCAAGAACGAAGGGAGCTTTTCTTAGGACCTCAGTGACTGGCTGGATTAGTTCATCGCACAGGTTATGAGCACTTGAAATGTGCTAGGTGCTGGGGAGGCAGAGGTGGGTGAGACTGGCCCTAGGAGCTGCCAGCCCAGAGGTGGTTACATTCTGTGTGGCAAGGGCTATGAAGGGAGACTTAGGAGGGACCCCAAACTAGCCCGGGCACAGGACAGGACATGATAGGGAAGGTTCTCTGGGGAGGTGGAGTCCCAGCCCTTGGGGACTTTGCTGTCAATTAAGAAACTGGGTATTTCAGAATGCCACTTATCAGAGGGGCTTGTCAGAGGCTGGCCAGCACGATGGGTGGGTTGGTAAAGGCCTGAGGGCCAACCTGGAAGAAATAGCCGCCCCGATGGAGGCTTAGTGCGGTACAGCGGCTGAAGGAGGTAGGTGACCAGGCAGGAGTTAAGGCCAGATCTCAGCGGGTGGAAGGTGCAGAGGCAGGTGAGCGGCCCCCGGTCACAGCCGCCGCGTGCCAGCCGAGCGCGGGGGAAACGACCGGACTCGACGTCCTGCAAGCAGCGCGCCGCAGAGGCGACACGTGCGTGGGCCGGTCTGGATCCAGGGCGCGCGTGTGTGGAGCCAGGGACGGCGCCCGGCCCTCCACTAAAGCGCGGCGGAGCACCCGGGGCTCGGTCAAGCAGCACCTGTCGCCGGGCCTCGAGGAACCACATTTCCAGGCGGCGCTGCGGACCGGACCCCCGGGTGCAGGCCCAGTGCCTGCGACGCTGCCGGCTGCGACGCGCCGAGGAC